>NW_028321237.1:0-35305 GCF_062004578.1 Staurois parvus
CTCCTGTCCCAGGATTACCTCTCCCCCATGACAGGTGTGCAGCCCTGTACAGGCTGTGCTGGATCGGATGACAGCCAGGGGCCACGGCACAGATCGGATGACAGCCAGGGGCCATGGCTAGAGCACGACAGGAATTTCTGTGCAGTTCTGTTCACACACTGCTGTACAAGGCAGCTACTAAATTACAGACGCTGCCGATCCATGCCCACGGGCCGGCTGTAGCATTTCCAGGGACACGCAACTGTTTATTCCAAACATTGTGCTGCTGCTGGGCCCCCGAGCAATGAAGCACATACCTTGCCCCCCCTAAGAATGAGCGCTGTATGTCAGCAAAAATCCCCTCTCCCCCCCACCCCTCCCAAAAAAAACTGAGCGCTAATCTTCACACTTACCCCCTAATCATAAATTCCCTTTGCAAGCCAAAATTCTTCCCAAACAAATATTCCCCATCTTCTAGTACAAATCCCCCCTCCCAGCTCAAATCCTCTACCCCTCAAATCTTTCCTCTGAGCATAAATCCTCTCCTCCCTCCACATCCCTCCGTCCCAGCACAGATCTCCTCCAAATCCCTCTCCTAGCACTAATCCCCCCCCCCCTCCTCAATTTCCCCTTCTAGCACAACCCCTCCAACCTCCCCCCTGAGAATAAATCCTCTCCTCCCTCCACATCCCTCCATCCCAGCACAGATCTCCTCCAAATCCCTCTCCTAGCACTAATCCCCCCCCCCTCCCCTCCTCGATTTCCCCTTCTAGCACAACCCCTCCAACCTCCCCCCTGAGCATAAATCCTCTCCTCCCTCCACATCCCTCCGTCCCAGCACAGATCTCCTCCAAATCCCTCTCCTAGCACTAATCCCCCCCCCCCCTCCTCAATTTCCCCTTCTAGCACAACCCCTCCAACCTCCCCCCTGAGCATAAATCCTCTCCTCCCTCCACATCCCTCCGTCCCAGCGCAGATCTCCTCCAAATCCCTCTCCTAGCACTAATCCCCCCCCCATCCCCTCCCCAAATTCCCCTTCTAGTACAACCCCCTCCAACCTCCCCCCTGAGCATAAATCCTCTCCTCCCTCCAGATCCCTCCGTCCCAGCACAGATCTCCTCCAAATCCCTGTCCTAGCACTAATCCCCCCCCCCTCCCCTCCCCAATTTCACCTTCTAGCACAACCCCCTCCAACCTCCCCCTGATCATAAATCCTCTTCCCTCCAAATCCCTCTCCTAGCACTAATTCACTAAATCCAATGAATTAAAGGCTGGGGAGGAAAGCACTAGATGATGCTGGATGTCTTCCAGCCAGGAAATAAGGCGGAGCTCTATCTGACTTGCTGCAGCTTCTAATGCACATTGTGAGAAGCTCACAGTGTGCGGTGACATCAGAGGAAGACATTTCAGTCCAGGAGAGGAGCCGGTACACCTGTAGAAGACTGGAGGGCACGCTGGAGGTCAGATTTAAGTAACTATTCCCTGACTTGTGGGATTGGAGGACTGAATGCAGCATTACATGTGTGTCCCGGGCCCGTTCACACAGTACGGCTGGACATACATCATACAATTTTCTTGAGAATTTTGGTTTAGATTTACCAAAAACCATATAATAGGAGGTCAAACCTAAACAACACTTTCAATTGTTTCCAATCAGGCGGGCCCTCGTACTACATGGTTGAAGGGAAATCTAAAGGAAATTGGGCGGAAATTGTAATAAAATTGTACAGTGTATGGCCAGCCTTAGATGAAGCAGTGCTCCTCATAGTACAGACATTCTACTATATGGTATACTGGAGGGGTAGCCGAGCAGAATCCGGTTACATGTGGCGTGTCCTCCACGTGCTCCGGAGACCGGTGTCATCTCATTGTGTAGTGACGGTGAGTCAGACACAAGTGGTGTCACCCACTCCTCCCTCCCACACATATCAGCTCTCCCCCGCTATGCTGTGATTCACTGGATGAGTCACATTGTCAGTTGTACATCGTGCCTCATTGACCGACGCAAAATGTGCCGCTACCTCCATTCACATTCCGAATATAGCCGCTGACCCCTCGCCCTTAGGTGCCCTGGGACCTCCAAACTCCCTGCCCTGGGGACTTGTAGTACTGCAATGGTGCCGTATTCATAGAAGTAGTTGTTACAGACCTGGCGTGCCATGTTATTACAGACCCGGCGTGCCATGTTGTTACAGACCTGGCGTGCCATGTTGTTACAGACCTGGCGTGCCATGTTATTACAGACCCGGTGTGCCATGTTGTTACGGACCCGGCGTGCCATGTTGTTACGGACCCGGCGTGCCATGTTGTTACGGACCCGGCGTGCCATGTTGTTACGGACCCGGCGTGCCATGTTGTTACGGACCCGGCGTGCCATGTTGTTACGGACCCGGCGTGCCATGTTGTTACGGACCCGGCGTGCCATGTTGTTACGGACCCGGCGTGCCATGTTGTTACGGACCCGGCGTGCCATGTTGTTACGGACCCGGCGTGCCATGTTGTTACGGACCCGGCGTGCCATGTTGTTACGGACCCGGCGTGCCATGTTGTTACAGACCCGGCGTGCCATGTTGTTACAGACCCGGCGTGCCATGTTGTTACAGACCCGGCGTGCCATGTTGTTACAGACCCGGCGTGCCATGTTGTTACAGACCCGGCGTGCCATGTTATTACAGACCCGGCGTGCCATGTTATTACAGACCTGTTGTCTCCTTCCTGAGGAACCCCCCCCCCCTCTTCTCTAATATAATCTTGCATACCGGCACCATTATTATTACTCTTGTTATACTACGATTGTATACCACGTGCCCAGAAGTCTGTGGACTCCTAACCATCACAACTATATGAGCTTGTTGGGCATCTCGTTCCAAAACCATGACCATTATTATGGAGTCCCTCACCCTTCGTGGCTGTAACACCCTCCACTCTTCAGGGAAGGCTTAATACAAGATATCGGAGTGTGTGTGGGGGGGGGGGAATTTGTGCCCATTTGGGGGGTCAGGTACTGATGTAGGATGAGATGATGTGGCACACAATCCAGTTTGTCCCAGATGTGTTCAGTAGCAAACCATGTCATGAAACTGGCTTTATAACCAGGGATGCAGTCATGCTGGAACAGAAAAGGACCTTCACCAAACTGTTACCACATGGTTGGAAGAGCACAATAGTCTAAAATGTCTTTGGGAGGGTATCTGGGGGATATTGTGCCTACTTTTGAGGTCAGGTACTGATGTAGGATGAAAAGATGTGGCTCACAATCCAGTTTGCCCCAAATGTGTTCAGTAGAGATGAGGTTGGGGCTCCTGAGGCCATTTGAGGTCCTCCACACCAAACCATGTCATGAAACTGGCTTTATAACCAGGGGTGCTGTCATGCTGGAACAGAAAAAGGCCTTCACCAAACTGTTACCACATGGTTGGAAGAGCACAATAGTCTAAAATGTCTTTGGGAGGGTATCTGGGGAAATTTGTGCCCAGTTTTGAGGTCCGGTACTGATGTAGGATGAGATGATGTGGCTCACAATCAAGTTTGTCCCAAATGTGTTCAGTAACAAACCATGTCACGAAACTGGCTTTATAACCAGGGGTGCAGTCATGCTGGAACAGAAAAGGGCCTTCACCAAACTGTTACCAAATGGTTGGAAGGGCACAATAGTCTAAAATGTCTTTGGGAGGGTATCTGGGGGAATTTGTGCCCACTTGTGAGGTCAGGTACTGATGTAGGAAGAGAAGACATGGCTCACAATCCAATTTGTCTCAAATGTGTTCAGTAGAGATGAGGTTGGGGCTCTTGAGGCCACTATAGGTCTTCCATACCAAACTCCTCAAACCATGTCTTTGTGGAACTGGCTTTACACAAAGGGGCACAGTCATACTGGAACAGAAAAGGGCTTTCAGCAAACTGTTACCACATGGTTGGAAGAGCACAGTAGTCTAAAATGTCTTTGTGAGGGTATCTGTGAGAATTTGTGCCCATTTGTGAGGTCAGGTACTGATGTTGGATGAGAAGACCTGGCTCACAATCTGTGATCTGGTGATCCAGTTCATCCCAAAGATGTTCAGTCATATTAGGGTCAGGGCTCCCCACACCAAACCCACCAAAATATGTCTTATGGAGGTGGCTTTGTACACAAGAACATTGTCACGCTGGAACAGATTGGACCTTCCACAAATTGTTATCCCAAGGTTTGAAGAGCATAATAATCTAAAGTGTCTTTTGAAGGGTATCTGTGGGAATTTGTGCCCATTTGTGAGGTCAGGTACTGATGAAGGATGAGGTAGCCTGGCTCATAATTTAATTTAACCCAAAGGTGTTCAGTAGAGTTGAAAAGGGGCTCTTGAGGCGCTCCACACCAAACTCATTAAACTGTGGAGCTGGCTTGTACACAGGAGATCTCATGCTGAAACAGAAATGGGCCTTCACCAAACTGTTACCACAAGGTCAAAAGAGCACACTTGTCTGAAACATCTCTAGAAAGGTATCTGTAGGAATTTGTGCACATTTGTGAGTGCAGGTACTGATGGTGGATGAGAAGACCCATCTCACAATCGGGGATCTGGTGATCCAGTTCATCTAGAAGATATTTAGAAGGGTTGAGGTCAGGACTCTTGAGGCTACTTGTGGTCCTCTAAATCAAACTCATAAAACTATGTCTATGGAGCTGGCTTTGTACACAGGGGTACAGTCAAACTAGAACAAAAATTGACCTTCACCAAAGAAGGTTGGAAGAGCACAGTTGTCTAAAACATCTCTAGAAAGGTATCTGTAGGAATCTGTGCACATTTGTGAGTGCAGGTACTGAGGGTGGATGAGAAGACCCATCTCACAATCGGGGATCTGGTGATCCAGTTCAGCCATAAGATATTCAGTAGGGTTGAGGTCAGGGCTCTTGAGGCCACTTGTGGTCCTCCAAATCAAACTCGCAAAACTGTCTTTATGGAGCTGGCTTTGTACACGAGTACAGTCATACTAGAACAAAAATGGACCTTCACCAAACAAGGTTGGAAGAGCACAGTTGTCTAAAACATCTCTAGAAAGGTATCTGTAGGAATCTGTGCACATTTGTGAGTGCAGGTACTGATGGTGGATGAGAAGACCCATCTCACAATCGGGGATCTGGTGATCCAGTTCAGCCATAAGATATTCAGTAGGGTTGAGGTCAGGGCTCTTGAGGCCACTTGTGGTCCTTCAAATCAAACTCGCAAAACTGTCTTTATGGAGCTGGCTTTGTACACGAGTACAGTCATACTAGAACAAAAATGGACCTTCACCAAACAAGGTTGGAAGAGCACAGTTGTCTAAAACATCTCTAGAAAGGTATCTGTAGGAATCTGTGCACATTTGTGAGTGCAGGTACTGATGGTGGATGAGAAGACCCATCTCACAATCGGGGATCTGGTGATCCAGTTCAGCCATAAGATATTCAGTAGGGTTGAGGTCAGGGCTCTTGAGGCCACTTGTGGTCCTCCAAATCAAACTCGCAAAACTGTCTTTATGGAGCTGGCTTTGTACACGGGTACAGTCATACTAGAACAAAAATGGACCTTCACCAAACAAGGTTGGAAGAGCACAGTTGTCTAAAACATCTCTAGAAAGGTATCTGTAGGAATCTGTGCACATTTGTGAGTGCAGGTACTGATGGTGGATGAGAAGACCCATCTCACAATCAGGGATCTGGTGATCCAGTTCATCTAGAAGATATTTAGAAGGGTTGAGGTCAGGGCTCTTGAGGCCACTTGTGGTCCTCCAAATCAAACTCGCAAAACTGTCTTTATGGAGCTGGCTTTGTACATGGGTACAGTCATACTAGAACAAAAATGGACCTTCACCAAACAAGGTTGGAAGAGCACAGTTGTCTAAATTGCTGTAGTATTAAAGTGGAAAAGTCATTGTTGACTTGTAGACTTCTATTACAGAGGAGACTGTCTCTTGTGCTCTAGAAGTATCCTCCTTGCCTGCCAGCAATGTTTATTCTGTTTGTACTCTGAGCCGCACCTTCGTAGCTGGAGGGGGTACTTTGGCAGGTAAGTCTCTTATAATGTACAAATATGCTGCGTATACTTGCACATTATGGCAAAACTCCCGATTCACTCCCTTGCCGAGTCAGAACCTGAGCTATGCAGTCAGCAGGGAGCATGAGCTTTGATTGCTGACCTCTAGGTCTGACCCACCAGATCAGCATGATCCATAAATTGTAGAGAGTTTTACATGAAAGAATATTTGACAACCAGAGCTAATGATATTTTACACCCACCGGACCTGTGCAGCAAAGTTCTTTTCAGAAATAGTATTGAAATGAAATGAATAACAATATAAACCGTACAACTTTTGGTGTCCCCAAATATTAGTGGCCAGTGTAGACTTGTTTTCCTGACATTGGCGGTCATTGTACATAAGAGATTAATTCACTATTGTTAGAGAGACCCTAGTTGAGAAAGGCTGCAGTAGAGGGTGTGTTGGACCTCTGCAGGGAGACCACTGCTTCCACACAGAGAGCAAGAGTACCGGCAGGGGAAAGGCTTTTCTACTCAGGCAGTGGTTGCTTACTCAAGATAACAAATTGTAAGATTTTGGAAGCCGTTTGTTTTGATACATATGGGATGGAGTTAGCTGATTTAGATTAAAGTTCTGTTGGGTTTGGGGAGAACTTGAGGCCTTGTGTATGGTCTGTTTTTATAGCATAGGTATAGGCAAAGCTTTTTTTGGCTGTACCTCTATGGGACGAACTGCACTCCTGTGACCCGCTTTAGCCCACTGTTGACAGTGGTGACCCGCTTTAGCCCGCTGTTGGATGCCCCCCCTCCCCACCAGCAACCCCCTCTCCCCCATGCCCTGCTCTACCAGAACATGCCCCCCCACCACCGACCAACTCGCTCCCCTCCCTCCCTCCCGCTGTGACCACTAGATCTACCCAGTAAAAAAAGAAAGATGCAGCTAGCCATGCCTGAACCCTCCAGCAGCACGCAGCCTCCTCCGGAGCTGACCATGTCCTCATCTCCATCACTTGTTCGCTTCTTCCAGGGGGCAGCATCACCCCCCCTCTGAAGATTGCCAAACTAGGCAAACGCCTTGCTTGCCTCATGGTAAATATGCCGCTGACTTTCGGCTGACGTCACAGAGCTGGTCTAGGCTTGGGAAGGATCCCGACTTTACAGGGATTTACCCAGATGCCTGGACCGGCAGCTGGCTCAGCCTCTCAGCGATCTGCTGAAAGCCTGAGCCAGTCGCTCCCACAGTCCAGTGCTCCTGACAGTTACCTGAAGTCTGAGAGCTGAGTAATCAGCGGTGTTTGATCTCTCAGTTCTTGGTCTGGAGCCGATGGGGACCATCCACCTAGGTGGGTATAATTTTGAGGTTTTTTTTAGGAATCTTGTACTTCTCTTTTAGGGACCAAGGGGGCAGCACAGGGATTGATTTGAGGATCAGCACTGGTTCTTGTAGGCAACACTAGGTGCCCACACTCCAGCACTGCTACCGTTGGGGCTTTTTAGGCCAAGTCATAGGCAGGTTGAAAATACCCAAGTTTATGGGGTTCATTCTGAGATTCTGATTAAAAAGAGTCTGCTAGGAAAGTTGACACCTTCTCTTCAAACCAAGAGTGAGACCCATCTGATGCTGGTGGCTGATGAGTCTGGAAATCAGAGTTGGTTTTGCGGCAGTATGTGATGGTACCACAGAACTGGCAAGCAACAGTCAAAGCGTCTTTCACTTGTCAAAGTCTCAGGCTTTGACAAGGAAAAGCTGACCTAACAGCCAATCGTGAACCGTTCGACTAAAAATGCAATCTTTTCAGAATGTGACATAAATAGGACAAGTGTAACATGGGAGGCAGCAAAGAGTAGGTTGAAAGATGATTGGGAGATCGAAGGGTTATGGATGGGGATGCAGGATGAAAGTGGTGCAAGATGGTCAGATTTCTGAAGGACTTTGAGAATTCTCACCATACTATGTTATGATAATACAAAATTACCCCCCTCGTTCTTCTCTCCAAGACGACAACATGTCCCACCACCTGCTGCACAGACGTCAATAAACATGGCTGACTGGTTCACAGAGCACAGTCAGTCATCCTTCACATACTGGCACAAGATTAATACCGTCCTGTTGTCTCGCCTTGCTGGCTCCAGCCAGCCCTCACATTCCTGCACGCTAGCCTCGTCCACACCCAGTGACCCTAGACAGCTACAGCAAGCTCATTTACCCCTTGTAGAAATGTCTGCATCAAAACAAAGACTAGACAACTGCTTCTGTGAAACCATAGATCCCAGCATCCCATCCCAAAACACTTCTAGGCCTGGATGCCAAACACAACACAACTTCCCTTTAATATCTGTACATTTAAATAGCACACACTGCATTCTGTGCTTCTGAACATAAGTGGGCCCATACAACAAAGGATTTCTGTTGGTGTGATGCCACAGCTCTGACTCTGCACCTCATCCAGTCAGAGAATGCTTAGCCTTCTTGGTACAAGTACACAATGATCTCTGAATGGCGAATGGGCAACTCCCCATGTTCACGGTGCAGTAGAGCAGCCACTCGGCGCAAAACCTGGAAGCTAGTGGAGATCACTGCCTAATACAGTGATTTCCAGGGATCCCACAGGTATGGTGCAAAGTTACATTGGTCCAAGTATTGCATACCTTATATTAGACAGTGATGCCATCACTGGGTCTCTGTGCTTTCTACAGCCCTGGCCAACAGTTTTGAGAATGGCAGAAATATCAATTTACTTGCAAGGAAACACGTGCGGTCATCAGTGCTTTGCACAAAAAGGGATTCACAAGCAAGGATATTGCTGCTGCTAAGATTGCACCTAAATCAACCATTTATCGGACCATTGAGAACTTCAAGGAGAAAGGTTCAGTTGTGAAGAAGGCTTCAGGGCGCCCAAGAAAGTCCAGCAAGCGCCAGGACCATCTCCTAAAGTTCATTCAGCTGCGGGATCGGGCCACCACCAGTGCAGGGCTTGCTCAGGAATGGCAGCAGGTAGGTGTGAGTACATCTGCAGGCACGGTGAGAAGAAGACTTTTGGAGGATGGCCTGGTGTTAAGAAGGGCAGCAAAGAAGCCACTTATCTCCAGGAAAAACATCAAAGACAGACTGATATTTTGCAAAAGGTACAGAGATTGGACTGTTGAATACTGGGGAAAAGTCATTTTCTCTAATGAATCCCCTTTCCGATTGTTTGGGGCATCCGAAAAAAAACTTGTCCAGAGAAGAAAATGTGAGCGCTACCATCAGTCCTGTGTCATGCCAACAGTTAAGCATCGTGAGACCATTCATGTGTGGGGTTGCTTCTCAGCCAAGGCAGTGGACTCACAATTCTGCCTGAGAACACAGCCAAGAATAAAGAATGGTACAAAAACATCCTCCGAGAGCAACTTCTCCCAACCATCCAAGAACAGTCTGAGGAACAACGCCTTTTCCAGCATGATGGAGCACCTTGCCATAAGGCCAAAGGAGCTTGGAGAACAAAACATTGAAATTTTGGGTCCCCAGACCTTAATCCTATTGAGAACTTGTGGTCAATCCTCAAGAGGCGGGTGAACAAAAAAACCCACAAATTCTGACAAAGCCTTCAGCCTTTGACACTTATGAAATACTTGTAATTATACTTCAGTATACCAGAGTAACATCTGACAAAATATTGAAAAACACTGAAACAGCAGACTTTGTGAAAATTAATACTTGTGTCAATCTCAAACCCTTTTGGCCAGGGCTGTAGGTAATGAGGCAGATCATGGCTGGTACGATGCTGTACATAGAAAACATCACAGCTCCCTTCCTCGGTACTCCTTCTCGAGAGCCCTAACCCCTATAAGCGGCCATGCAGGATGCGTTTTGCTTGGGCACGAGAGCCCATTCATTTGAATGGACTCCCATGCCTGTGACACGCAGGAAAGAAGTCCCTCCATGTCTTCGGAAAACGCATCCGAGGTTCCCAGTGTGGTTGCGTTTTCCAATGTGGGCGGCGTGCCATTAGAACTAATGGCACCCGCCTGCGGGTCCGTAATTCTCTGTGCAGGTGGTGCAGCTGCACGGATTTTTGCGCGGATCCGCAGTGGCACCATCCACACAGATGTGAACCTAGGGTCACTCTTGATGCAAGCAGTGGGTTGGCTCTTGGGACGAATTATGCAAATATCAAAATGCCTTGATGGGTCACTGTATATAGGTAACAACCACATGGGATGCTGAGCCTCCATGATTGAAAGAACTGAAATCTAATGAATGAAAGGGGCAGAACAGGGACAGCCAAGCTGGGGAGGAAAAAGCGAGATGATGCTGGGTGTCCTCCAGCCAGGAAATGAGGCGGAGTTGCTTGCAGCAGCTTCTAATGCACAGTGTGAGAAGCACACAGTGTGCAGAGAAATCAGAGTAAGCCATTCCAGGAGAGGAGCCGGTACAACTGTGCAAAACTGAAGGGAAGGATGGAGATACACTTTAAGTTAGTAGGGTGGGGCAGGGACACAAAGGGGTGGATTTACTAAAACTGGAGAGTGCATGGTAGCCAATCAGCTTCTAACTTCAGCCTGTATAATGAAGGTTTGACAAAAAAAAACCTGGAAGTTGATTGGTTTCTATGCAGAGCTGCACCAGATTTTGCACTCTCCACTTTTAGTAAATCTTCCCCAAAGTCAGAACTTTGTGTGAGTGACTTATTCCTTATATTGTACTCAGTAGCAGGGCAGGGGAAATCATGTGACTTTGGCAGGTTACTATATATATATATATATATATATAATGTTTTATCTTTGTATTTCACTACATGGCTTTTTAATGCAGTTCTGTTTCTCTGGCCTCTTATGAGAAGCTCAATATGTGGCTCTTGTCTTTGACTACTTGTGTCATTAGTGGGAGATGTTTCTTATGATGTTGTCTCCTCTGTCCCCGTAGGTTGCAGAAAGTGACAGCTGAACAAAGCAGAAGAAGAGAAGTCGAACCCTCAGCTCGCTCTCTGTCTTACAAAGAACCTCTCTATATGCCCCTGCAGCTGCCCACCATGAATTTTCGCAGCCACCGGCTACTGCGCCGCTCTCCTCCGCCTCCCCCGGCGATCTCTAGCAAACCCACCCCAGTTGGTGGAACTTCCAGCAGCGGACTGTCCAGCTTGAGCAGTATCGCCCAGATCAGCCCCTGCCTGTACCTCTCCAGCGGCAATGCCGCAGGCAGTCGCCAGCTGGTCTACGCTCGCAACGTCACTTGCATCGTCAACGCCACCCTCGAGATCCCCAACTCCAACTGGCCAGACGTCGACTACATCAAAGTGCCAGTGCCTGATCTACCGCATGCCCCGTTGGCGCTCTATTTTGACTCCGTGGCAGACAGGATTCATCAAAACGGAAAGAGGAATGGCAGGACTCTGGTGCACTGCGTGGCAGGGGTTAGCCGTTCGGCCACCCTCTGCATTGCCTACCTGATGAAGTATCACCGTCTGTCTCTTCTAGATGCCCACCAATGGGTCAAGACCAGGCGGCCCGTGGTGCGGCCGAATGCTGGATTTTGGCAGCAGCTGATCCAGTATGAGAAAAAGTTGTTTGGCAAAAACACCGTACGATTGGTGCCATCACCACTAGGACTTATACCCGATATATACGAGAGAGAAACTCGTAATCTCATCCCTGTTTGGGGTTTCAGATAAAGATGACCTCTTTTCTCAAAGACTAAACTTTGGCTGGTGCATATAACTATCTACAGAGGTCCCCAGTCTATAGTAATAGTTTCAGTATTGGTATGAGGCAGACAGTATTTCTTGCATCCAATGATGGGACCAGGACCTTTAGCACCCAAGGTGAGAAGGTCAAAATACACCCCCCACCCATGAGCTACTTCTGCAGGATAGGTTGCAGGTCCTGTCCTGTGTGTGCTCCTCTGCTGAGCCACCTTGCCCTCACCAACGACATTGTATCTCCAGAGAGAGGGTCTCATTGGCTTGGCCCCAAGATCTCTTTCTGCTGGTATGTTCTCAGGTCAGATTGGTCATCAAAAACCCTTCTTCCTGATGACCACATAGCAATGGCTGATGTAGCAGGTACTAATATGAACTGCACACGTGCCTGCTCCCCAACTAAGATAAATAACCATCAGCTCCTTGCTCTTATACCAGTTTTGTTCAGGGGAGAGCCAGAGGTGCATCAGTTGAGTCACTTGCCAGGCAAAAGAGCAGCTCTTGTGGACTCAGGCCAACTCAGACATCCACAGAGCAAACCAATTTGCTGGCTGGTTGTCAGGCAACAGCATCCTTGAGAACCAGACTGGCTTAAATGTTTCATTCTCCCTATGAGTAGCAGCCACACTTACCAATACTGAAACTAAAACTGCAGGAGGAGACCTTTTAATGGAGACCTGTCATGAAAGAAATAGGGTGCTTCTGATAAATGCTACAATTGAAGAAACCACCAACACTCTGATCAACAGGGACCACGAAAGGTCTGTCTGGACCCTCTACACTCTGACCAGCTTAATCTTGGAGGTAGACCTCTATGACTATGGCTTTCTGGGTGGCATGCATTAGAGTGTTCATAGTGTAGAACAGGTCTACAAAATTGCTAAATAAAGGGCCATTTCACTGTCCTTCAGACTTTATGGGGGACAGACTGTGACCAATGGGAGTGGAAAATTCCCAAGCGTCAATGGGCGTAAACAAGTCTTTGGCTTGGTGGTCAATAAGACAAGGAATGGTACCCCATCATTGGTATTAGTGGGAGGAATGGTGCCCCATCATTGGTGTCAGTGGGATGAATAGTGCCCCATCATTGGTATTAGTGGGAGGATATATGCCTGCTTATTGGTGTCAGAAGAAAAGTGCCCCATCATTGGTATCAGCGGGAGGAATAGTGCCCCATCATTGGTATCAGTGGGAGGAATGGTGCCCCATCATTGGTATCAGTGGGAGGAATGGTGCCCCATCATTGGTATCAGTGGGAGGAATGGTGCCCCATCATTGGTATCAGTGGGAGGAATAGTGCCCCATCATTGGTGTCAGTGGGAGGAATGGTGCCCCATCATTGGTATCAGTGGGAGGAATGGTGCCCCATCATTGGTGTCAGTGGGAGGAATAGTGCTCCATCATTGGTGTCAGTGGGAGGATATATGCCTGCTTATTGGTGTCAGAAGAAAAGTGCCCCATCATTGGTATTAGCGGGAGGAATAGTGCCCCATCATTGGTGTCAGCGGGAGGAATAGTGCCCCATCATTGGTATCAGTGGGAGGAATAGTGCCCCATCATTGGTGTCAGTGGGAGGAATAGTGCCCCATCATTGGTGTCAGTGGGAGGAATGGTGCCCCATCATTGGTATCAGTGGGAGGAATGGTGCCCCATCATTGGTATCAGGGGGAGGAATGGTGCCCCATCATTGGTGTCAGCGGGAGAACTGGTGCCCCATCATTGGTGTCAGCAGGAGGAATAGTGCCCCATCATTGGTGTCAGCAGGAGGAATAGTGCCCCATCATTGGTGTTAGCGGGAGAACTGGTGCCCCATCATTGGTATTAGCGGGAGGAATGGTGGCTCAAGGGCTGGATAAAAGCAAGCAAAGGGCCACAAGCTGCAGTTTGCAGACCACTGGTTTAAAACATTTCTTGAACTTTTTTTCAGTCATTGAACCCTTTTAACAGTGTGCAAAATCTCAAGGCACCCCAGTCTAAAAAGAACAAAAAAGTTACTTACCATCAATGGGAAACCTGAGCTCGGGACAATGCACACAACAACCCTGATGAAATTAATTTCTCACAAGAGTCCCTATATATGACAGCCTCCCATCACATCAGAGTCTCCCCTGGATAGAGTCATCTCATCCATCTCTGTTCCTGGGCTATCTGAGTCTCGTACTTAAGACACCCCAGGGGAACCCAAGGGTGCGTGTGACAAGTTTCATCTGTGCTGTTGTCAGAGTGCAGTAGGTTTCTTCTATTGTGACCTGGGAGGAGCAGGGATGAGCTTCAATTGTCCGGGACCTGAACCCACAGACATGGGTGGACCATGGTCTTGAGACCAGTTTTCCTGGGTCTATTTTTTAAATGCTAGTTGCCACCTCTGACTTCTACATAAGTCAGACTCAGAGCAAACTTGCAGCGAGGGATGCCAGATTCAGAGCAAGCATCGAACAATCTAATCTCTAGGCTTGTATTAGGTCACTGACTCAACTTGAGGCCAGAGGTGGGTCTCCAGCAGAACCTGGCAACAAGCATTTTCAGAAAGCCCAGCAACAGAAGCCCACCTATTTTTATCTCATGACAGCTTTACTTTAAGGACACTAGACACTTTTCCCTCCGACCACAGAATAATGACCCAACGGATGGCTGTATGGACCAAAATAACCCACGCCTCCCCCGCAGTAGCAGAACAATAACCAATCAGTACTAACAAAACTCGCTAGATAAGTTACTTCTCTCTTCCTCTGGTGTGAAGGGGGCGCTCCGGCACCATTCGGTCAGGGAATAATGGAGTGGGGGCAGCTTTCCTGTGACTATGCCCTTTTGCTTTTTATTTTTTTAGTGTAAAACATTTCAGATTGTGAATTTATTTACTTTAAAAAAAAAAAAATTAAAATTTATTGATATCAGAGTGCCACATAGCTCAGAATAGGATACTTATTTTTCTCCTGATGTGGGTGCAATATACATGTATATTTCTAAATAAAATAGAAAATTTGACAAAAACTTCAACTTTTATTTTTTTTTTAATAAACCTTTAAAATTTTACATAAAAATGTATACAATGACAAAAACAACAGACCAGAAAGAAGACGGATGAATGGGAAAGAACAAGGACAGAACACATTGGAATGGAGGCTGGGAGAAGGACAGGCGGCATTTTTAAAGCAGAACTTTCAGGGCAAAATGGAAGGTCCACTTTTTTTGCCGCCCCCTGACCCCCAATGGTTTAAAAAGGACATTTACCTCGACCCAGCTTCCAGGAGGCAAGGGTAATGTCACTCTGGTGGGAGCGGAGACCCTGAAATCGCACGAAAATGCACTTTCACTGGAATGCATTCTTATGGGATTTTAAAGAGAAGTTCCACCCAAAAGGAGAAGTTCCGCTTTAAAGATTGGTCCCCCGCTCCCCATTAAGGATTGGCACCTTTGGAAATTGACAGGTACCCACTGCGATCGGAAGTGGAAGTTGTCCTCCTACTCTCCCCCCCCATAGTCTTGTGGGACACGTGACAGGTCCCAGGAGACAACAGGACCATTCAGGAAGCGCAGCGCTACTCGCGCATGCGCAGTGGGCACCCGGCTGTGAAGTAGAGTGCCCACACTGAAGATGCCAGCACCTGGAATACAGGACGGCCGGTGAAACGGGCTGCGGCGGGGGCATCGCAGAATCGTAGGACAGGTAAGTAGTGTTTTTTTTTTTTTTTAAAAGTCAGCAGCTACAGTTTTTGTAGCAGCTTATTTTTTTACAGAATGAGTGGAACTCCGCTTTAAGTTCCTAGCCTTGCAGAAAGGTACGGTGAGTTAACCTTTTATCCTCCCGAAAGTGTCCTAGGCCGAGGCAAGTTTTTTCTTCCCTAATAGGCAAATGGTTTGTTTACAATCAGCTTCATGAAGCCATTTCCGGTAGAGTGGACAGGAGGGCGGCAAAAAAGCAGACCTTCTATAGGTCATGAAAGGTCCGCTTCAATCATAAAAAAAAAACAAAAACAAGGCTCCTAAAGAATATGTACAGCAGTTTTTTTTAAAGTTTCGATTGAAGTAAAATGGCTAGAACTTTGTATTGTTGTCCTGATGGAGAGATTTTCCTTCACTTCCTGTGCTGGAAACACAACAGGAAGAGAGAGGAAATCCACCCTTAAGAGTTGTCACCAGAACAGAAGTAAAAGGAACAGTATTCCAATTGGTAACATTTTGGATTTCCCACCAATTCCCCAGTAACAAAAAAAGGTCTTCAGGGTAAAGAAAATGAACCACCAAACAAGGACACAGACTTCAATTTAAAAAAAAAAAAAAAAAAAAAAAAGCTATAGAGGTTCTAATCCGAAATTATTCCATCCTTAAAGGAAAAAAATCAGGGTTGAGCAAACTGCATCCCTCCAGCTGCTGCAGAACTACAAGTCCTATCATGCCTCTGGAAGCCATTCTTGCAATGCCTCCTGGGACACGTAGTTCCACAACAGCCGAAGGGCCAGTTTTCCCACCCTGGTTTAGATAGATTTTAAATGGTAAGTGCCCTTTAAAGCCTGACCTAACCCAGCCCACCATCCCCCTCTACAGATGCATACTTACCTCGATCTGATGGCTGCAGTACTGTGGTTTGTTTACATCCAGCGTTTCAAGTGTTTAGTGTCCTGGCCGCACCTGCGCATTACAGCTCCATAGACTTCCATGGGACTGTTCCCAATAGTCTCGGGCTTTGGAACCCAGCCTCATAGAAGTCTATGGAGCAATAATGTGTAGCCACAGCCAGGGCAGTGAAGACTTACAACACGGGAGGTAAATAAATGCTGGAGGCTGCGGCCATCAGATCAAGGTAAGTAGGCATTTCTTTTGGGAAGTTAAAAAAAAGAAGGATAAATATACCTCGTTTTAAAGTGCACTTATCCTTTAATGACAATCTACCATAACTGTCTATTTGTGGATACAACTCGATGGCTGCAATGTGGGAGAATTGGCTATTTACAGGGACTTCCCACTCCTAATAGAGAATGAAAACACATCAATGAGATTCCAAGATGGCAGCTATGCCGACCCCTCAAAAGGGAACCTCTCTCTTCATCAAAGTGTCCAAAGGAAAGGCAGCTGTTGCTCCCAGCAATCACGATTCCCTTTACTTGATCAAGATCCTTCATCCAGCGCAACGGTTTATTGAACCAGCACAGAAAACACAAGTCTAACTCTGCTAGGGACTCTTCACATGGATGAGGCATGAGGGACTGTGTGCCTCACACATGGTGCATATTCCAGGCCAATTCACAGGCTCCGTTCTGTTCCAACAGCCAGAAAAACGAAGTGGTTCATGCAGGTAACCGAGCCAAATTAATGGTTTTGGCACAATTTATGATAAATCAGTCACCTTACTTTACAATTTGCAGTGCTGCTGATCCATCACTAAGGGGCGCTAGAAGGAATACAGGCTAAAAATAAAGAGTTCCATGTCTTCAGATTGTCCCAAATCCATCAGGTGAGAGGCAAAGGTTTATTATTCGCTGTCTCCATCATCACTGATGATGCCCCTTAAACCAGACCAATCCATGGTCTTCTTCTTGCGGGGGGGTCCTTCCTCCCCCTCGGAGTTCGATGACAGCTCTTTGCGGTACGGGGGAGGAGAGGTGTTAAGAGACGAGGAAGCCTGATAGGGGTTCCAGGTGTTTCGGCGACGGGGGCGTCCTGGGGGAGGACAGATTAGGTGTTAAATCTCTTCAGCAAAATAAAGTCAATTTGTTTACATATTGGCAAAAATTCTCTAATGTGTGAAAGGAAGAAAATATGGCCACTGTGTCCCTTCCCATCCCCCCATTGTGCCTGCTCACTGGCCCTGTGCCCTTATTCCCACCAAATCTCCCCTCTCCCAAACTGACCCCCATCCCCTCCCCTGCTCTACACTGCACCTGCGCTCCCCCACTTACCCATGTTATCATGCCGGCCCCCCTTCTGCTCTCACCACTGCACCCGCCCCTCCCCTTCTGCTCTCACCGCCGCCCCTGCCCCCCCTTCTCTCACCGCCACACCCGGCCCCCCTTCTCTCACCGCCACACCCGGCCCCCCTTCTGCTCTGACCGCCGCACCCGCCCCCTGTCCCTCCTCTAATCTCACCGCTGCTCCTGCTCTCACCGCCGTGCCCACCCCCCCTTCTGCTCTCACCGCCGTGCCCACCCCCCCTTCTGCTCTCACCGCCGTGCCCGCCGCCCTTCTGCTCTCACCGCCGCGCCCGCCCCCCCTTCTGCTCTCACCGCCGCGCCCGCCCCCCCTTCTGCTCTCACCGCCGCGCCCGCCCCCCCTTCTGCTCTCACCGCCGCGCCTGCCCCCCCTTCTGCTCTCACCGCCGCGCCCGCCCCCCCTTAAGCTCTCACCGCCGCGGCCGCCCCATCCCCCCCCTACTCTCACCGCCACTCCTGCCCCCTTTCTGCTGTCACCACCGCTCGTGCCCCCCCTTTCTGCTCTCACCACCATTCCTACTCCTGCCTCCCCCTTTCCTCTCACCACCACACCTGCACCCTTCTGCTCTCGCAATCGCGTCTACTCTTCTGCATTCCCCACGCTCAACAACGTACACCACTAACTCCCCTGCAGGCCCATCTCTACCACACCTGCACACACTATTTCCCATTCCTCTTACATCTACACCTACTGTACATTTTCACCCACCTTGCACCCCCTCTCTCACCTAGACCGCACCCCCACTCTCACCTAGCCTACGCACACTTTCCCTTCATTGTATGTTTGCATATTCCACGTCCCCATTTTCCAAAGCCTGCTGGGAGCACCATCCAATATCCCGAACCTCATCCTCCCCTATGCTCTATCCAATGACCGTGCCCCCACCCCATACCTTCACCACTTCAACCTTGCCTCGCCTAGAACAGGAACACTTTTGCTTGTAATCCTTTAAAACAATCCAACCCCTCCCCACACATCTATACTTGCCGAGATCTGACCTACACAACCTTCATGGTAGGTTTACATCCAGAGGTGAAAGGCCCGCTCTCCTGGCTGTGCCTGTCCAGCACAACCCCAAAGACTTCTCTGTGGCCATCTCCTGGCTGCGCCCGTCCAGCACAACCCCAAAGACTTCTCTGTGGCCATCTCCTGGCTGCGCCCGTCCAGCACAACCCCAAAAAGACTTCTCTGTGGCCATCTCCTGGCTGCACCCGTCCAGCACAACCCCAAAGACTTCTCTGTGGCCATCTCCTGGCTGCACCCGTCCAGCACAACCCCAAAGACTTCTCTGTGGCCATCTGCTGGCTGCGCCCGTCCAGCACAACCCCAAAAAGACTTCTCTGTGGCCATCTCCTGGCTGCGCCCGTCCAGCACAACCCCAAAGACTTCTCTGTGGCCATCTCCTGGCTGCGCCTGTCCAGCACAGCCCCAAAAAAACTTCTCTGTGGCCATCTCCTGGCTGCGCCTGTCCAGCACAGCCCCGAGGACTTCTCTGTGGCCATCTCCTGGCTGCACCCGTCCAGCACAGCCCCAAAGACTTCTCTGTGGCCATCTCCTGGCTGCGCCTGTCCAGCACAGCCCCAAAGACTTCTCTGTGGCCATCTCCTGGCTGCGCCTGTCCAGCACAGCCCCAAAGACTTCTCTGTGGCCATCTCCTGGCTGGGAGATGAAGGTAGACAAGTGCCATAGAAGTCTACAGGGCTGCACTGTGCAGGTGCAGCCAGCAGAGGGAGGCGTTCACTGCTGGATGTAAACAACGAAGGCCATGGAGGTAAGTATATAGAAGATCATGCCAAGTATATATATCGGATGAGGGGGGAGGGGGAGATCATTTAGGTCAGGGCAAGGAACAAAAAGAAGGGCACTTTTAGACAACCTGCCCAGTACATGACATCAGGTCCTCGCACTTTCCTAGCTACATGCTTGTTCCAGTTTATAGATTGAGAAAATATGGGAAGATGCAATTGCCGGCCTCCATTTGAAGATGCTAGTTGCCTGGCTGGCAAGTTCATCCCCTGCAGGTATTCTGCACCTGTGCCAGGCAACTAGCATTTGCAGAATGATAACATCAGCAATGGCAGGCATGCTGACCAGCAACGTGCTACGTGGTCACCTAGACAGGAAGTCTACATGTAGAGACCACACACAGCAATCAAATCCTGACCGCTTCTGACCTCTTCCATCAAAGTAAAAGAAGCAAAGTCCTGGCGGGAGTCCTGCGCTCACGGCGTCCTTTCATATATGATTTATACCCAGAACAATCTCTCTTTGTATCTCTCCAGCCGACCCGCTCAGATTACTACTTTAATAGCTCGCTCAGCCATAAGAAGAGACAAAAGGCCAGCTTCATCGCTTCATAAATAAATAATAATTAAAGTGGAGCGATCGTGTTTTCCACAAGTCATCATTCGTCTTATTAAAAAAGGATAGAGAAAGGGGAGCCGGCTTCATCCGCTTATAATTTTCCCTTCCCTGATCTTCAATCCCCCATCATCAACATGCTAAATAAATATTTAATTAAAACCTTTTCATTATTATTATATACCCTCTTTTAAGCCCAGTGATATTATTGTCTCTTTGCTTCTCAATGCAATGCAGGCAGATCATGGCTGGTGGGAGGGGCCGGCAGGGTGCTGTACATAGCTTCCTAAAACATCACAGCCCCAGACCTCCTCTCAAGAGTCCTCAGTCCTGACGCAAGCAGAGGGCTGGCCTTGGGAGGAGTCATGCAATGTTTTTGATACACTTTTTTCTTCTTTAATTAATGTATATTTGATGATTTTTTGTGATTATTTGGTTAGAGCGCGACCTTTTTTATATTTTTTCACATTTTACCTTGTTTGAGGGTGAGGTTTTAGCTGCTTATTTGATTATATATTTTTGGTTAATTAGGTGTTTTTTAGTTTACCCTTTATTATCACCACGCCTTGATAGCTGGGTGTCAGTCTGGGGAAGTGGGCGGTTACTAGGTAGGCTGTATTTGCATGCAGACCGCCCTACATAACGCCCATGTGTGAGGTTAAAGCGGAGCTCCACCCAAAAGGGGAAGTTCTGCTTTAAAGGACTGCTACCCTGATCCCCATTAAGAATTGGCACCTTTGGGGGGCGAGGGGGGGAGTGGGTACCTGAATTTGACAGGTACCCGCTCCTACTTCTGGTCCGATCGCCTAGGCCAGGGGTAGGCAACCTGCGGCTCTCTAGCTGCTGTGGAACTACATTTCCCATGAGGCATTGCAACATTACAAAACTGACAGTTACAGCTATGACTTGCAGAGGCATGATGGAACTTGTAGTCCTGCAACAGCTGGAGAGCTGCAGGTTGCCTAGGCGATCGGAAGGTGTCCTCCCTCCCCGTAGTCTTTTGGGACACGTGACAGGTCCTAGAAGACTACAGGACCATTCATGAAGCGCAGCGCTACTCGCGCATGCGCAGTGGGTACTCGGCTGTGAAGCCGCAAGCTATACAGCTGGGGTCCCACACTGAAGATGCCGGCCTCCTGGAATACAAGACGGCTAGTGAAATGGGCTGCGGGGGACACACCACGGGACCGAGGGACAGGTAAGTGGCTGTTTTTTAAAGTCAGCAGCAACAGTTTTTGTAGCTGCTGACTTATTTTTTGATAGGTTTAGTGGAACTCCTCTTTAAGCTTCCACGGTTGAAAGAACTGAACTCCTATAGATGAAAGGGGCGGGGCCAAGGACAGTCAGAATGGGGAGGAAAGCGCAAGATGATGCTGGACGTCCCAGAGCCAGGAATGAGGCAGAGCTCAATCTGACTTGCTGCAGATTCTAATGCAGATTGTGAGAAGCTCAAAGTCTGCAGTGAAATCAGAGGAAGCTGATTCAGCCCAGGAGGGGAGCCGGCACAGCCCAGGAGGGGAGCCGGCACAGCCCAGGAGGGGAGCCGGCACAGCCCAGGAGGGGAGCCGGCACAGCCCAGGAGGGGAGCCGGCACAGCCCAGGAGGGGAGCCGGCACAACTGTGCAAGACTGAAGGGAAGGCCGGAGGTCAGATTTCCGTTGAATAGAGGAGGGTTAGGGTTGCTGTCTGAGTTTTATGAGCAGTACACTGGCTAAATGATTAGCACTTCCACCTGGCAGTACTCGGGTCGTTGGTTCAAATCCCAACCACGGCACCACCTGCCTGGAGTTTGCATCTTCTCCCTGTGCCTGCGCGGGTTTCCTCCGGGTACTCCGGTTTCCTCCCAGTCTCCAAAGACATGCTGGTAGGTTAATTGGCTCCTGTCTATATTGTCCCTAGTATGTGTATGAATGTGAGTTAGGGACCTTAGATTGTACACCCCTTGAGGGTTAGGGACCTTAGATTGTACACCCCTTGAGGGTTAGGGACCTTAGATTGTACTCCCCTTGAGGGTTAGGGACTGATGTGAATGTACAATATATATGTAAAGTGCTGCGTACATCGATGGCGCTATAGAAGTACCTGAAATAAATACATTTTTTCCGCTCTTTATGTGAATTATAAAGCATTTAAAGGGAAACATAAAAACATTCCTGAATGCCTTTCCAGCACTTGGTGATCACTTAGGAAATGTCTGGAAGCTTCCGGCAAGTTTTATTCAGAGCCTGAAAAGCCAGCAATGTTTACAGATGACATAGCAGAGGCAGATTCTGGCCAGCAGCCTACTAATAGGCCTCATCCGTACCCTACAACTGCACTGGCAGCCTAATAAAAGCAGGCAAACAAATGCAATCAAAGTGATTAATAGCACAAAGAAGCCCAAATCAGAAATGGTTCCTCCCTGACCTGCCTGTAGCAGAGTACAATTTGATTGGCTGATCTGGGTCAGTACTCTTTACACCCTAGCAATACAATGTGGCAGAAGGATTTGGAGTCTCACCAGCCGTGGCGATGATGTTACTGGTGTCCAGTTCCGCCAGCTCAGCCGCCTCCTCCCGCTTCAGTCGCACAACGCGGCACTTTTCCAGACTCGGCTTTCCTGTGTTAATGCAAAGACCCGACACTCAGTATTGGATTCCATCACCTTTCCTGACACCCAGCCTGACACTTGAGGCCTCATGCACACTGTAGTACGGACTTAACCACTTCCCGTCCGGCCCATGTATATAAACGGCCGGACAGGAGCACTGCAGGAGAGGGTGGCCGTTTATAAACCGCTTCCCTGCTTGTGCGCATGCGTAGCACCACGATCCGGTGCCTGCTGTGTCCTCCGGACACAGATTGCTGTACGGGACCTCTGTGTGAAGTCCCAATCATGTGAGGTCCCAATCATGTGATCACTGATTGGCCAACAGTGATCACATGAATAGTAGTAAGCAAAATGTCACTTTCTGACATCATTGCTTACTACGTGTGAAATCTGTGAATGATCACCGAGGTCACATGGTACAGGGCTATTCACAACAGCCTTGTGCCATGTGACAAGCTGTGACCAATCACAGCTCTCACAGTATTTCTCAATGGCTGCAAGAATGCAGACAGAGAGAAATGATTGCTTTTACAGCCTTTATGGGTGTAAAAGCAATCAGTGTAAAAAAAAAAAAAAAAATTCATCACCCCCCACAAGTAGTACATTGGCACTGTACTGCTAGGGTGACAGTATGTTAAAAAAAAAAGTAAAAAAATTATAATTTTTGGTTATACACCAATTTGGGTCATTTTTTTTTTACTAAAAAGATAACTGAATAAATTTTGGCCAAGATTTATGAAAAAAGATTTGCAAAATTTTATAAGAATAACACTTTTTTTTCAAAATTTTTGGACTTTAATTTATATAGCAAAAAAGAAAAATCCCAGTGGTGCATAAATACCACCAAAATGCTAAAAAATTCATATGGGTACAGTGTTGCATGACCGCGCAATTGTCATTGAAAGTGTGACAGCGCTGAAAGCTGGCCTGGGCAGGAATGGGGTGAAAGTGCCCGGTATTGAAGTGGTGAGAGCCCATCCCCCTTATATTCATGTGTATGATTCACATTGGAGCTTACACAGGGTTGATGATGTGTCCCCCCTCTAATGTGACTGTGTTGAGGCCTGACGAATGGCCACTAGGCCCGAGCACTGCATCATGGGAGGAAATCCCCTGCTCCCCATACCCAAAACCCTGGGCATTCCTCTCCATACAAGTTTCATTTACCTTTTATTTTCTGTTCGCTGAAAAACAGGCCTGATAAGCGACACGCAGGACAACGGTCACAGCTCACCTTTCACCCCCAGGTCCTCCAGCTCCTTCTTCAGCACCTCCACCATGGACTTCACCGAGCGGCAGTTCTGAAACAGCTTCTTGTAGTTCCTCCGAGTCCCGCAGGTCACGATGTATCTCTTCAGCCGAGTGATGGACGGGTGGTCTTCCTTTGAGGTGCTCTATGGACAGCAGGAGAGAGTGTGGTTACAGGATAGATGCTTGTGCTGGAATTCGTATCTCTTGGGGGCTCCATTGGAGAGGGATCTTCCCAGTAATTCTCAGTTATGTCCAATTGCCTCGAACATTACAGAGCTAAAATATGGCCTCACCACAATGGAATCTGCACAATAGGAGACAAATAACTGGGGCATCTAACGGCAACGCATTTCAGCTTTGTAGGAGGTGCAGAGACACAATACAGCCACAAGTCTTTTGAGAGGGACAGATAAACAAACTACAGTTGGGCACTTTCCACTGGAGTCGTGTGGGAGGGGGCAGAGACACAAACAGATGGGAACTCTCCATTGGAGTCATGTGGGAAGGGGCAGAGACACAAACAGATGGGAAATCTCCACTGGAGTCGTGTGGGAGGGGGCAGAGACACAAACAGATGGGAACTCGCCACTGGAGTCGTGTGGGAGGGGGCAGAGACACAAACAGATGGGAACTCTCCACTGGAGTCGTGTGGGAGGGGGCAGAGACACAAACAGATGGGAACTCGCCACTGGAGTCGTGTGGGAGGGGGCAGAGACACAAACAGATGGGAACTCTCCACTGGAGTCGTGTGGGAGGGGGCAGAGACACAAACAGATAGGAACTCTCCATTGGAGTTGTGTGGGAAGGGGCAGAGACACAAACAGATAGGAACTCTCCACTGGAGTCGTGTGGGAGGGGGCATAGACACAAACAGATGGGAAATCTCCACTGGAGTCGTGTGGGAGGGGCAGAGACACAAACAGATGGGAACTCTCCATTGGAGTTGTGTGGGAAGGGGCAGAGACACAAACAGATAGGAACTCTCCACTGGAGTCGTGTGGGAGGGGGCATAGACACAAACAGATGGGAAATCTCCACTGGAGTCGTGTGGGAGGGGGCAGAGACACAAACAGATGGGAACTCTCCACTGGAGTCGTGTGGGAGGGGCAGAGACACAAACAGATGGGAAATCTCCATTGGAGTCGTGTGGGAGGGGGCAGAGACAGAAACAGATGGGAACGCTCCATTGGAGTCGTGTGGGAAGGGGCAGAGACACAGATGGGAAATCTCCATTGGAGTCGTGTGGGAAGGGGCAGAGACACAAACAGATGGGAACTCTCCATTAGAGTCTTGTGGGAGGGGTGAGGCCACAAACTACAGTTGCGAATTCTCCATTGGAGTCATGTGGGAGGGGCAGAGACACAGATGGGAACATTCAACTGGAGCCATGTAGGAGGGGCAGGAACACTTTACTAGAGCCTTGTGGGAGGGACAGAGAAACTGATGGGATCTCTCCATTGAAGTCTTGTGGGAGGGGCAGAGACAAGGACAGACGGGAACTCTTTTAGGAGGGGCAGAGACACATAATACAGTCAGGAACCCTCCACTGCAGTCTTGGAGGGCTGCAGATACAAATCTACAGCTAGGAACTCGCCATTGGAGCCTTGTAGGAGGGCAGACACAAACTGTAGCTGGAAACTCTCTATTGGAGTCTTGTGGGAGAGGTGGAGACATGATCTACAGTTGGAAACTCTTCACTGGAGCCTTGTAGGAAGAGCAGACACAAACCACTTCCAGGATCACTTCACCAGAGCCTGGTGGGAGGGGCAGAGGCAAACTACAGTTAGGAACTCTATTGGATCCTTGAAGGAGGGGCAGAGACATATTCTGCAGCCAAGCACTGGCCATTGGGTCTTGTAGGAGTGGCAGACACACAAACTATGTTTGGGAACTCTCCAATGAAGTCTTGTAGGAGTGGCAGACAAACTATGTTTGGGAACTCACCTTTGGCATCTTGTGGGAGGGCCAGAGACACAAACTAAAGAGGGGAACTCACCTTTTGCGTCTTGTGGGAGGGCCAGAGACACAAACTAAAGAGGGGAACTCACCTTTGGCGTCTTGTGGGAGGGCCAGAAACACAAACTAAAGAGGGGAACTCACCTTTGGCGTCTTGTGGGAGGGCCAGAGACACAAACTAAAGAGGGGAACTCACCTTTGGCATCTTGTGGGAGGGCCAGAGATACAAACTAAAGAGGGGAACTTGCCTTTGGCATCTTGTGGGAGGGCCAAGGACAAAAACTAAAGAGGGGAACTCACCTTTGGCATCTTGTGGGAGGGCCAGAGATACAAACTAAAGAGGGGAACTCAACTTTGGCGTCTTGTGGGAGGGCCAAGGACAAAAACTACATTTGGGAAATTACCACTGCAGCTTTGTGGGAGAGGCAGAGACACAAACCACAGCTGGGAAACTCTCCACTGGAGTCTCAGAGATACAAGACAATTTAATTCGGACAGCTTGCACATTTCTTGATTTTAAAGGGCAGTGAAAGATTCGAACATTGCTTATCTCACCTTGCTCTCCTTCTTAGCACTTTTGTCTTTATTGCCATCTTCAGACACATCAGACAAATCGCTGTCTCCGTCATCTTTGTCCTTCTTTTCCTTATCCTCGCCTATCTCCTCATCACTATCCTGGGAGTCGCTGCCCTTCGATGCCTTCTTATCCTTTCCACCTTTTCCAAGTTTCTCTTTATTATCATTGGCTGGTTTTTTGAGGCCAGTCTGTTTGCTGGTTTGCTTAGCCGAATTTTCCTTTCTTCTGGGGTCCTCCTCGCTGCTGCTTTTTCTATTTTTGGTCTGTGCAGGATGCGCCTCTCCCTCACTGTCAGTCTCTTTATTTGATCCTTTTTTCAGAGAGCTTGCGTCATCCTCATCCGTACCACTATCACTCTGTTTAGAAGCCTTTGCTGGGCTCTTTTCTTCCTCCTCGCTGTCACTGGACTTATTTGATGATGCAGGCCTGACTGCATCCCCTTCCTCCTCACTTTCACTGTCTTTAAGAGACTGTTCCTTGGCTGGACTCTCTTCCTCCTCGCTGTCGCTAGGTTTCTTGGACATGGCCTTCTTTGGTGTCTGTTTCTTGGATGCGGTCTTCTTTACTTTCCTCTTGGGTGTATACTCCTCTTCCTCGCTGTCACTCTGTTTTTTTGATGCCACGTTTACCTTCCTCTTGAGCGTGTACTCCTCCTCGCTGTCACTATGTTTCTTTGACATGGCCTTCTTTGTTGTCCTCTTGGCTGGACTCTCCTCCTCGCTGTCGCTGTGTTTTTTTGCCATGGCCTTCTTTGTTGTCCTCTTGGCTGGACTCTCCTCCTCGCTGTCACTATGTTTCTTTGACATGACCTTCTTTGTTGTCCTCTTGGCTGGACTCTCCTCCTCGCTGTCACTATGTTTCTTTGACATGACCTTCTTTGTTGTCCTCTTGGCTGGACTCTCCTCCTCGCTGTCACTATGTTTTTTTGACATGGCCTTCTTTGTTGTCCTCTTGGCTGGACTCTCCTCCTCGCTGTCACTATGTTTCTTTGACATGGCCTTCTTTGTTGTCCTCTTGGCTGGACTCTCCTCCTCGCTGTCACTAGGTTTCTTTGACATGGCCTTCTTTGTTGTCCTCTTGGCTGGACTCTCCTCCTCGCTGTCGCTGTGTTTCTTTGACATGGCCTTCTTTGGTGTCCTCTTGGCTGGACTCTCTTCCTCGCTGTTCATATGTTTCTTGGATGCGGTCTTCTTTACTTTCCTCTTGGATGTATACTCCTCTTCCTCGCTGTCAATCTGTTTTTTTGATGTCGTCTTTACTTTCCTCTTGGGCGTATACTCCTCCTCGCTGTCAATCTCTTTCTTTGGCTTTCTCTTGGCCACAGTCTCCCCCATGGTACTTGCTTTAAGTTTGCTCTCTTTTCTTAGCATAGTCGTCTTTATTCTTCTTTTGGTTGGACTTTCCTCCTCACTGTCACTCTCTCTTTTCTGTCCTTTCTTGCTTTTCGTGGCTCCAAGATCCTCTCCGCTCTCATCATCACTGTCTCTCTTACCCTTTCCCTTCTTAAGGACACGCTCCTCTTCATCCTCGCTTTCCATCTCTTGCTTCTGTGGTCTCTTCCCTGGCTTGACAACAGCTTGTTTGGGCTTCTGTTTGATGTCAACCGTTTTCTTTGGGTTGTCCTCACTGTCTGTAGACCTCTCCTTTTTTTTAGCCTCAGAGGTTTTCAGTTTGGCAAGTGTCATTTCTTCCTCACTGTCGGAATCCTCGCTCTGCGCTCTATTTTTTGTTCTATCACTGTCTTCGCTGTCAGAGCCCAAAGTCTTCTTTTTGTTCTTAGGGGGCTCTTCATCCTCACTATCAGACTCCTCGTTCAGTTTCTTCTTGGGTGCAGTATTCTCGTCATCGCTGCTCAATTCCGAATTCTCGTTCTTTCTTGCTGATGGCTTTAGCGGTCCTGTTTTCTGTTTTACCTTACTCCCGTCATCTGAGTCTTCCTCAGATAGGTCCTCTTTGACATCATTGTCACTCGCTATGCCTCGTTCCTGTTTCTGTGGGGACTCTTTCTTGGTCCCTTTTCCCTTTTTGGAAGTTGGAGCTTCAGGGGAACTGCTGGACAATCTCTTGGCGTCTCTCTGCTCAATCCCGGAGTCTTCCTCTGACTCGATGTCTGAAAAGGAGCAAAAATCATTCATAGAGGGTCAATCAGTCTCGCGTTTTCACACTAAAAGAACTAACAAGGGTGGAGGTGTAGGATAGTACCTGGCATCTCCAAATCCAGGAATCCTCCAGGAGGATGACCTGGGGGGTAATTAACCTGATTTGTGCAAACATGACCTATACCTGCTGGAACCATAACCTGATAAAGATATGAATTACTACACTGCAATGAATAATGTAAGTAGTGCAACTGCTTAAAATATATAAAAAATAATAATACATGAATTATTAATAAATTAATAATAATGCACAAAGTGGTTGCAAAGGCCAAAGGTTTTTTTTACCTTCATGCATTCTATGCATGAAGGTGAAAACCCTTTTGAGTGCAGCAGCAACTTCTCGATCCAGCAATATGCACGAAAGCCTTGTCTGTCCAGGGTTTCTCCCTTCTCACTGGCTGAGACAACAGTGGGAGCCTCTGGTTCACGCTACTGTCAATCATAGCTAGTAAGCCAATGAGGAGGGGGGGGGGGGGCAAGCCAGACTGTGTGAAAGGACACAGAGGAGTGGCTTGGGAAACTGCTTGCTATTGGGGCACTTGGCAGGAGGCAGGGGCCAGGGCCGCCGGCAGAAGAGGAGGATCAGGGCTGCTCTGTGCAAAACCATTACACAGAGCAGGCAAGTATGATGATATGATTGTAAAGGCCGAATTTTAATTTTTTTTAAAATTTAAATAAACATCAAAAGATCACTTCCAGGCACAAAAACGTTACATTTAAATATGTTCTTTAATAGCCTTTGCAAACCCAGATATTACCTTGCAACATAGCAGGGACATTACCACTATACACAGCCAATGCAGATAGTAAAGCTGTGGAAGGAACCCACTACAGACTGCCTGCAGAAAACTACAGGAGGGGGTGGAGACAGGACCAGTCACCCTGCACAAGGGGAGAGAGCAGCAGTGAGCGGTCTTCATTACAGGAAGTCTCACATTGGGTTACTTCACAAATCTAGAAAAAAAATACACAAATCACACCAAGATTCAAGGAAGAATACACATAAGGAATGAACAAAAAGGAATTATTGGAGTGTACTCGGGTGTCAGGTCACTTCCAATTTTTTGATACACTAGTGCCACGTCCTGGTTCATCAGACCAAAAAAATGGGGGAAAAAATAGGCAAAGGGAAAAAATGGACTTTAGAGGCACAGAAACCATAAACACAAATCAGTAAAATCACTTGTACTTTATTATGACGATAAGTCATGACACAAAAAACATTTGTTAAAAATTCCCCCCTTATTTTAACCTCCCTAGCGGTCTGATTATGTCAGTATTTCTGTGCTCAAAGCCGTACATTTTTTTGCATGGAAATATGTTTTCTTATTGTAGGCCTGTAATTCTTAGGAATAACTCACTGAAATCTGTCTGAACAAGAGTCTAGTAAACATCCCGGATATGATAAAATTTGAAACACAAAATCATAAATTATAATTTAATAAATAATCATAAAAAATAATAATTTAATAATACATTTCAATAATATAATCAAACCAAAAACACTGAAATGTGAAATAGAGCGCCAAGTTCGCACATCGCTGAGCTCAGTCGCAGAGTCGTTTTCAGTGTCTGATGAGGAATTTCCCCCACAAATCATTATCACTCAATTCTGCAAGTGGTTCTGATTTACTATCGCTGTTCTCTAGCCGGTCTAAAACCGCGTCTGACCTAAAGGGACGCTTTTTGGACGCCATGGACGTTTCTCAGTTTACAGGGAGAAAACAGTAAAAATGCAGGCAGGGCGCCGGACAAAGCACTCGGGACAAAATGTATGTGAAATGGTTTGATACAGGAATGTACTATGTGATTTTAGTGTATTTAGTGAATGTCACTTTTTACATTTTTAAATTTCTGCCGGATGCATCTCCCGTACGTCCCGACGTCGCAGGGAACGGAACCCGGAAGACAGATGCCGGCATCGGCCGGAGGACATTGTAAGGGGACACTGCAGGGGGGACATCGCGGGAGCGCAGGACAAGGTAAGTGAAGAAGAGATCCCAGAGCAACGCTGCAGTGTATTCCCGAGTGTAGCTCGGGGTCACCGCTTGTGGTGCTGAAACTTTACCCCGAGTGTAGCTCGGGAATACCGCCAGGGGGGTTAATGTTGCTGTTTCAGACCTGTGAGAGCCTTAGTTGTTGGCCACTATTGTGCCCCCATATCTGGCTCTTGGATGGCCCTTACCTTGTGGGAGTGGTGGAGGAGGTCGGCCCTCTGGGATTAGGAGGACTTTTGTTTTTTGGTACACATTGATGTTATATGCAAGTTCTAGGATATATTTATATGCATCTTTACATATTTATATGATGTAATCTGATATAACGAATATATATATATCTCTCCATCTCTTTTAGATTTCACTACTAAGCCCCTGAAGAAGTGATTGTTGTCACGAAACAGGTTGGGCCATTCTTCTAGCGGCTTAATGTCCCTCACCCCCCCATAGGACCTTCCTGGTGGTTATGTCTCATCACTAGTCTTGTTCCTGCGAGTATGGTGGGATGTGTGACATTGTCCGCGGGGACATTGCACAATAGAATTTACAAAAAAATGTTTGTGTCATGATTATCGTCATAACAAAGTACAAGTGATTTTACTGATTTGTGTTTATGGTTTCTGTGCCTCTAAAGTCCATTTTTTTCCCTTTGCCTATTTTTTTCCCCCATTTTTTGACACATAAGGAATGGATTTAGACAACATTTGCTTATCCCGGAGTTCAGCTTTAAGGCAGCCAAACACGTATGTTTTGCAGAAAGACTTTATTTCTCATAATGCTCTCTCGATTTTTGCCTAGAATCTACACTCAAAGGGGGGAGGCTTATATCCCGAGGTCTGCGGCGTCTCATTAAAGCGAAGCTAGTATCAGATAGACTTGCTACAAAGTAATAATGTACAGTCTGATCACAGGGGAGAGAAGAGACTGAAAAATGCTGGGTCCTGCCTGCAGCAGACTGACAGCACCATCTCAGGCACTTGACTGGAGGTCAGCTTTTTAATAAGCGGTGTATCTTCTCCAGCTCTTCTCTCATAGTCTACTACTTGTCTCTAGGACAGACGCTGCTTGCACTCACCTCTAGTGGTTTCCTCCTTTTCCCAGGTTGGCTCCTTGCTCCCCGTTATGTCATCTCTGCTGTCATGCCGGGCCCTCTTCTGCACTTTAATCAGAGGTTCATCCTCGCTGGCATCCTCATCCTGTGGGGAATGGAAAAAGAGGAGGGAATGTCATCAAAATGATGCAAAAAAGCCTGCAGTACGTTGGGTGTGAATACCGGGCGACATTCAGCACTTCTAATACCTCAGATAGTCATTTCAAAGCGACACTTTTACAAAAAATAATTCCTGAAATAAATGGCTTCCTATGAAGAAGATCCTCACCTCCCTTGCTGCCTGAACTGCTGATCCCTGCAGTGGTCCATGAGAAACTGTCCAATGCAAAAAATCTTCAGCAACTGTCACTTCTGTGAGTTCTGGTCCCCCGATGTGCACTTTGGTTTCCTCCCGCTGAACACCATGTTGCTACAGAATATAGCATTTCATGTGGCCAATCGTGTGACACGTGGAGTCTACTTCTTGTCCTGTGGTGGGTGGTGATAAATGGTACAGAGGAGCCTGATGTTATGACATCACCTGCAGCATTGTATGGTCATTCCAGGAACATGGGGGGGTGCCACAACATCCCGGGCCCGCAGGAGGCGGGGAGGTGCCCACAACATCCCGGGCCCGCAGGAGGCGGGGCAGTGCCCACAACATCCCGGACCCGCAGGAGGCGGGGCAGTGCCCACAACATCCCGGGCCCACAGGAGGCAGGGCGGTGCCCACAACATCCCGGCCCACAGGAGGCGGGGCGCTGCCCACAACATCCCGGGCCCACAGGAGGAGGTGCCCAAAACATCCCGGGCCCACAGGAGGCGGGGCGCTGCCCACAACATCCCGGGCCCACAGGAGGCGGGGCGCTGCCCACAACATCCCGGGCCCACAGGAGGCGGTGCCCACAACATCCCGCGCCCACAGGAGGCGGGGGCGGTGCCCACAACATCCGGGCTCACAGGAGGCAGGGCGGTGCCCACAGGAGGCGGAGAGGTGCCCACAACATCCCGGGCTCACAGGAGGTGGTGCCCCAAAACATCCCACGCCCACAGGAGGCGGGGCGGTGCCCACAACATTCCGTGCCCACAGGAGGCGGGGTGGTGCCCACAACATCCTGGGCCACAGGAGGCGGGGCCGGTGCCCACAGGAAGCAGGGCGGTGCCCACAGGAAGCTGCGCTCACAGGTGGCAGTGCCCACAGCATCCCGCACTCACAGGTAGCGGGGCGGTGCCCACAACATCCCGCACTCACAGGTAGCAGGGCGGTGCCCACAACATCCCGGCGCTCACAGGTAGCGGGGCGGTGCCCACAACATCCTGCGCTCACAGGTAGCGGGGCGGTGCCCACAACATCCTGCGCTCACAGGTAGCGGGGCGGTGCCCACAACATCCTGCGCTCACAGGTAGCGGGGCGGTGCCCACAACATCCTGCGCTCACAGTAGCGGGGCGGTGCCCACAACATCCTGCGCTCACAGGTGGCGGGGCGGTGCCACAACATCCTGCGCTCACAGGAGGCGGGGCGGTGCCCACAACATCCTGCGCTCACAGGAGGCGGGGCGGTGCCCACAACATCCTGCGCCACAGGAGGCGGGGCGGTGCCCACAACATCCTGCGCTCACAGGAGGCGGTGCCCACAACATCCTGCGCTCACAGGTAGCGGGGCGGTGCCCACAACATCCTGCACTCACAGGTAGCGGGGCGGTGCCCACAACATCCTGCACTCACAGGTAGCGGGGCGGTGCCCACAACATCCTGCACTCACAGGTAGCGGGGCGGTGCCCACAACATCCTGCACTCACAGGTAGCGGGGTGGTGCCCACAACATCTTGCGCTCGCAGTATCCAAGCAAAAATGTATCAGAGAGGTCAGTCCCTTTTTTTAAGTGACAGATTCTCTGCAATCTCCACTGATGTGAAACATCCACAATGCTCCTGGCAGCCACACACCAGGTGATCCAGGCTCAGGTGTGTTTTTTTTTTTTTAAAACAATAGTAAGAGAGAATATTTTTCTGGTCAAAACATTGCAGAAATTGACCGATGATGACAAGGACAGGTCCACTTTAGGAAAACACAGTCGGTGCTGCATACAGAGACTCTGTCCACTCCTGCAGGCAAAACCTGATCTTCAGCAGACGACACGGCGGAGGAAACGTTCTGCGTAAAACATAGAGATTGTGAAAGTCACAGCCAAATCACACGGAAGGAAATGAAGACGGACAAGTCGGAGGGACTCTGGGTGGGGGGAGGGGGTCTTAGGAGGACGGTGCGGGTACAGGCGTTATCCAGAGCAGTACTAGTCAGAGTTCATGCGGCGAGCCCATGCAGGAGGGAAACTCGAGTGAGATTATAATAGAGAGTTGATGGGTTCCGAGCTCAGGGGCATCGGGAGAGACTGATGAATGCTGACTACACAGACGACAAGCGAGCGCGGCACCTCCGGCTATGTGCGCCCCCGAAGGTTATTTATAGAACCGATCTTCTAAAAAGAGATACAGAGATGTAACCAAGCCAACTGCGCCCGGGGCCATTCCCACGACTGGCATTCATCTCCGTCCTACAACTCATTCATAAATAATGTCCGCACTGTGCGTACAGCAAACCTGCGCGCTCCAACCAACGCATGACCACTGCATAGTGAACGAAAAAAAAAATGTGGGCAGGTGGCGGCTTTTCTCTGGAGTGCCATTTATAAACAGACAGACTATACCTGTGATCACGCCATCATCAGACAATATCACAGGCTACATGAAAACAGCCAGAGTGGCTCTGTACTTTGTGAACCAATCATGGCGTTCACAAAATGTACACACTGTGTTTACAAACAATCACCCCGTTCACAATGGAGGAAGGATTGCAACAAAGAGATCAGCTCTCCTTCCCCCCTGAACCAATACTTTCGGGTGTGCAGGATCATGTGACGGTGCTAAGCCTATCAAGTGTGCTTACAGTGAAAAACACGCCGCAAAACTGCACACAGTTAACCCTTTGATCGCCCCAGATGTTAACCCCCTCCTGCCCAGTGCCATTAGTACAGTGCGAGTGCTTTTTATTAGCACTAATCACTGTATTGGTGTAGTTTATAAAGTACAGAGCCTCTCTGATTGGCTCTTTCCATTTTGCCTGTGATGCGTGTTGTCTGATGACGGTGCGATCAGAGGCATCACCTGTGTGTACAAGTTCATGAAGCTGGAGGGGCGTTAGAAGTGAACTGGTTTCTCCGTCCTGCAAGAACAGCACACAGGTTTATTTTGCACCGCCATGTAAGAAGCGGGGGGGGGGGGGGGGGGGGGGGGTTGGGGTCCAATACCTGCATCTTCAGCAGCTCTTCCTCCACGATCTTCTTGAGTGTCTGTCGCTCCTTCGCGGTCAAAGACGATTGGCCGCAATGATCCAAGAACTTGGAACGCACCAGAGAGTGGGACAGGATGCTGCAGAGGGGAGGAGAGAATACTTGTTACAAACCGCCACCATTAACATCTCTCCAGATCTTCCCCACCGCTCCCTCCACAGTCTACAGGGAGTCCACGACCATCCTGAGGGCAGCACACTGGACCCGCCCCCTGCTCTTGTACTGGGCTCAATACCCACCCTGAGGGCAGTACACTGGACCCCGCCCCCTGCTCCTGTACTGGGCTCAATACCCACCCTGACATCAGTACACTGGACCCGCCCCCTGCTCCTGTACTAGGCTCAATACCCACCCTGAGGTTAGTACACTGGACTCCGCCCCCCGCTCTTGTACTGC
>NW_028321238.1:0-7500 GCF_062004578.1 Staurois parvus
TCATTGGTGTCAGTGGGAGGAATGATGCCCCATCATTGGTGTCAGTTGGAGGACTAGTGCCCCATCATTTGTGTTGGTGGGAGGATCAGTTCCCCATTGTTGGTGTCAGTGGGAGGGTCAGTGCCCCATCATTGGTGTCATTGGGGGGACTAGTGACTACTGGGACCAGCGCTACTTGGTAGAGTGGCATTCTGCCCACCACTATAAGAGGGTCATTTTTTTCCATTGACTCGTGATATATTCATTTTAGAAGAGGTTCCCTAAGACCTGAAAATTATTTTAAGGGTTCCTCTTGGGTAAAAAAGTTGAAAGAGGCTGCACTAGATGCTTGCAAAGGTAAATGTGTGTAGAGAGATATAGAGAGAAGGTAGTGGACAGCTCAATAAGTCGGCGTCAAGGGATGGAGGTTCTGTATTTAGAAACTAGGAGGACAGCTTGGGGTAGGAGTTGGATCCATATGGGCTTGCCTACCTAAAGGGTATCCTGTACCAGCAGTAGCAGAATGAGTAATTTCTAAATATTTTTCAGGCATAAACTTCAGGACTCTCAAGTGTTGTTTAACGTGGAAGAAATGGGAAGGGTCCTAAAAGCCTGGTTGATGAACTTGGAGAAGGCGCTCAGTCCCCAGGACCTCAGTGGCTCTTGTGAGACATCGCTGAACTCCTCAGGGGAAGCAGACAGCATTCCGAAAGAATCGTCCGACACAGAGGAGATCGAGAGGAAACCTTCTGTCTGTTCCAGGGTGGAGGAAGATTTTGTCTTCAGAGTGCGTGCTCCATGTTTCATAGAGGAACCTCTGCATCAAGACCTCTCCCAGTTAGCCATGATGTGCCTAGAATATAACGTTTTCGCTAGTGAGACTTGCTTTGATGGGAACCCAAGTGCCTGCCGCTTCATACGGAAGTACCTCTTCCTGCTGGACCTCAAAAGGCTAAAGCGATGCCTCGCGCTGGTGTACAGTGACGTCCCCAGCATCTGGGACACTTACGTTGAAGGATTAAAAGGTAATATGGATGTTTTTGAATATTTTTGTACCAAACTTGCAACACAACAGTTTCTGGATACTAGTGGTCTAATTTATGAAAAGTGTTCCGGAAGGAGCGGTCTTGTGTTCTATCACACAAGGGCTTTCATTTGTAAGCTTGAACTCCTTTGCCATGGAAAAACCTTTCAAACAAGATGATCGTTGTCTTGTAATAATGGCAACATGCCTGATTTCTGTTCGTTCCAATTACTGATGGATCTCTTCCTTAAAAAGAAGTTTAGGCAGAGACAGTATGTAACCACTGAAGACCCCGTGCTGAAAGGTGTATGTAGGCTGCTAGTGCTGGTCTCCTGAAAATGCTAGGTTGTAGGCAGTATCTAGGACAAGGTCATCTAGAGCCCGGGGCGAACATGCCAAATTTTCCCCTCCTAGCCCAAAACCCCCAAGCATCCCCACTAGCACAAATACCCCCCCCAAAAAAAAAATCTCCTCGTAGCACAAATCCACTCCTCCCTCTACCATATCACCCTTTCTTGCGCAAGCCCCCCCACATCACCACTCCTAGCACCCCCTAAATTTACCCAATTCTTACCCCCTACCTCCCCCAAATTCCCCCTCCCCGCAGAAATCTTCTCCCCCCAATCTCCTTATGGTGCCTCCACCCCACCTCACATGATACCACAGTGCCCAGGGCAGCTGCCCCTCCTCTGCCCACCCCTTGTCACGGCCGTGCTTGTTGGTTGTCATAACAATCAGTTGGCTTCAGTAGTTCAAATTTCTGATCTAGTTACTTCTTCTGGGTCAGTTATTCAATGGCCTTTTACATGAGCATGCTTAAAGTGTTACTAAACCCCGGACCCTGCATTCACTATATCCGGTCCCCCCGGACCCTGCATTCACTATATCCGGTCCCCCCGGACCCTGCATTCACTATATCCGGTCCCCCCGGACCCTGCATTCACTATATCCGGTCCCCCCGGACCCTGCATTCACTATATCCGGTCCCCCCGGACCCTGCATTCACTATATCCGGTCCCCCCGGACCCTGCATTCACTATATCCGGTCCCCCCGGACCCTGCATTCACTATATCCGGTCCCCCCGGACCCTGCATTCACTATATCCGGTCCCCCCGGACCCTGCATTCACTATATCCGGTCCCCCCGGACCCTGCATTCACTATATCCGGTCCCCCCGGACCCTGCATTCACTATATCCGGTCCCCCCGGACCCTGCATTCACTATATCCGGTCCCCCCGGACCCTGCATTCACTATATCCGGTCCCCCCGGACCCTGCATTCACTATATCCGGTCCCCCCGGACCCTGCATTCACTATATCCGGTCCCCCCCGGAACCTGCATTCACTATATCCGGTCCCCCCCGGAACCCGCATTCACTATATCCGGTTTCCCCCGGACCCCGCATTCACTATATCCGCTCTCCCCGGACCCCGCATTCACTATATCCGCTCTCCCCGGACCCCGCATTCACTATATCCGCTCTCCCCGGACCCCGCATTCACTATATCCGCTCTCCCCGGACCCCGCATTCACTATATCCGCTCTCCCCGGACCCCGCATTCACTATATCCGCTCTCCCCGGACCCCGCATTCACTATATCCGCTCTCCCCGGACCCCGCATGCACTATATCCGCTCTCCCCAGACCCCGCATGCACTATATCCGCTCTCCCCGGACCCTGCATTCACTATATCTCAGTGCCGGTGTACAGTACGGCTGGGGATCGGGAGCTCTGGCTCAAATTACAGCCATTCTCTTCACAGCACCCCTGAAGACCTCTGGTGTCACCCCGGTTGAGAAAGGCTGCAATAAAGAACCTCTGGGATGTGGTGGAACGGCAGATTTGCATCATGGATGTGCAACCGACAAATCTGCAGCAACTACGTGATGCTATCATGTCCATATGGACCAAAATCTCTGAGGAGTGTTTCCAACACCTTGTTGAAAAGGGGGTCCAACCCAGTACTAGCAAGGTGGACCTAATAAAGTGTCCAAAGAGTGTAGATTTGTGTCTTTTTAGCAAGGTCAACCTACAGATTGTAGTCACGCCATTTCTCGAATTCCTTTGCAGATCTGGCCGGTCCGGGGGCTTTGGCCATAGAGAAAGGAGAACTGGTGAACGCTGTGCAGAAACTGAAGGATATGGAGCCCTGGGACAGTCCTCTCCTCCTCGCCTATGTGTCCAGGTGTGTGATCCAGATATCCCCTTTACCAGTTCACCCAAACCGGACATCTTTTGTATTGCCGGTCAGGGATCCACAGTGCACTGGCCACCCGTTGATTTGTAGCAGGACAGACGACCCAGTACATTAGAAGAATTAGGAGTATTTCCTAAAGACAAACATTCTGTCAGAAAACGTATAGGTGTGTTGGTGGCCTGTAGGACGTGATTTGAGGAGGGACTTCCATTAGAGCGGTGTGATCATTTACCAGAAAAATGTGCCTCCAGCTGTGTGACTGTTCTCGTGCACCCATGACATTCATACGGATTGGATGGGTAGCCGCACTCATTACCTTGGTACAATTAAGGGGCTTCCATTGAGTCCTGGCGGAAGTCCTTATTGCACATTCCAGGTTTTTTACTTAATTCACTAAGATGCATGAGTTTTTTGCCTTCAATTCTCCAAAAAATTTTAAATTCACAAGTGTAAATCTTTTTGCGAAGGGTAAGAACCTGTTTTGAAACCTTTGCAATTTATGAAAAATAAAAACAAAAAAAAAAAAACCCATGTTCATAAGTATTCATAGCCTTTGCCATGACACTCAGAATTGAGCTCTGGTGCCTCCTGTTCCCACTGATCATCCTTGAGATGTTTCCACAACTTGATTGGAGTCCACCTGTTGGAAATTCAGTTGATCGGACATGATTAGGAAAGGCAAAAACTTGTCTATAGAAGGTCCCACAGGTAACAGTGCATGTCAGAGCACAAACCAAGCCATGAAGTCCAAGGAATTGTCTGTAGACCTCCGAGACAGGATTGTATCAAGGCACAGATCTGGGGAAGGGTACAGAAAAATTTCTGTAGCATTGAAGGTCCCAATGAGCACAGTGGCCTCCATCATCCGTACATGGAAGAACTTTGGAACCACCAGGAATCTTCCTAGAGCGGGCCTCCTGGCCAAAATGAGCCATCGAGGGAGAAGGGCCTTAGCCAGGGAGGTAACCAAGCACCCGATAGTCACTCTGAAAGAGCTCCAGCGTTTCTAAGTGGAGAGAGGAAAACTTTCCAAAAGAACAACCATCTCTGCAGCACTCCACCAATCAGGCCTGTATGGTGGAGTGGCCACTCTTGAGTAGAAGGCAAATGGCAGCCCGCCTGGAGTTTGCAAAAGGCACCTGAGGAACTCTAAGACCATGAGAAACAAAACTCTCTGGTCTGATGAAACAAAGATTGAACTCTTTGACCTGAATGCCAAGTGTCATGTCTGGAGGAAACCAGGCACCGTTCACCACCTGACCAATACCATCCCTACAGTGAAGCATGGTGGTGGCAGCATCATGCTGTGGGGATGTGTTTCAGCGGCAGGAACTGGGAGACTAGTCAGGATTGAAGGAAAGATGAATGCAGCAATGTACAGAGACATCCTTAATGAAAACCTGTTCCAGAGCGCTCTGGACCTTAGACTGGGGCGACGGTTCATCTTTCAACAGGACAACGACCCTAAGCACACAGCCCACATAACAAAGGAGTGGCTACGGGCCAACTCTGTGAATGTCCTGGAGTGGCCCAGCCAGAGCCAGGACTTGAACCCGATTGAACATCTCTGTAGAGATCTGAAAATGGCTGTGCACCGACGCTCCCCATCCAACCTGATGGAGCTTGAGAGGTACTGCAAAGAAGAACGGGAGAAATTGCCCAAAAATAGGTGTGCCAAGCTTGTAGCATCATACTCCAAACGACTTGAGGCTGGAATTGGTGCTAAAGGGGCTTCAACAAAGTACTGAGCGAAGGCTGGGAATACTTATGTACATGGGTTTTTTTTTTATTTTTTTATTTTTAATAAATTGCACAAATTTCAAAACGAACTTCTTTCACGTTGTCATTATGGGGCATTGTTTGTAGAATGTTGAGGAAAAAAGTGAACTTACTCCATTTTGGAATAAAACTGTAACATAACAAAATGTGGCCAAAGATGAGCGCTGGGAATACTTTCTGGATGCACTGTATGCCTTCCTGTCCTAGTGACACCCCTTGTCCCTGTTCTAACGTCACAAGGGCAGGAAATGAGAAATAAGCTCCAATGGGGTCACTGAGAGCAATACCAACCAGACAGAGACTCTAACCTTTCCCCATTTTATTTGACCACTTGAGGATTTTTAACTTGGGAGATACCCCCACCCCACTGATATTTATGTTATTCGAAATGTATTATGACACTTGCAGATAGTCTTCAATTGTTATTGAGTAATAGTGCGCTGCTCAAAAGAATGAAAGGAACACTCTGAAAACCCATCAGATCTCAATGGGAGCAAATCTCCTGCTGGATCTCTATACTGACATGGACGGGGTAATGTGTGAGGAACGTAAGGATGCCCCATTGTTTGATGGAAATGAAAATGATTGACCTACAGAGGACTGAATTCAAAGACACCCCGAAAATCAAAGTGAAAAAACGATGCAGCAGGCAGGTCCATTTTGCTGAAATTTCATTGCAGCAACTCAGAATGGTCCTCAGTAGTCTGTGTGGCCCCCACGTGCTTGTATGCATGCCTGACAACGTCGGGGGAGGCTCCTAATGAGACAACAGATGGTGTCCTGGGGGATTTCCTCCCAGATCTGGACCAGGGCATCACTGAGCTCCTGGACAGTCTGAGGTGCAACCTGGCGGCGTCAGATGGACCGAAACATGAGATCCCAGAGGTGTTCTATTGGAGTTAGGTCAGGCGAGCGTGGGGGCCATTCAATGGTATCAATTCCTTCATCCTCCAGGAACTGCCTGCATACTCTCCCCACATGAGTCCGGGCATTGTGCACCAGGAGGAACCCAGGACCCACTGCACCAGGAGGAACCCAGGTCCCACTGCACCAGGAGGAACCCAGGACCCACTGCACCAGGAGGAACCCAGGACCCACTGCACCAGCATAGGGTCTGACAATGGGTCCAAGGATTTCATCCCCATACCTAATGGAAGTCAGGGTGCCATTGTCTAGCCTGTAGAGGTCTGTGCGTCCCTCCATGGATATGCCTCCCCAGACCATCACTGACCCACCACCATATCGGTCATGCTGAACCATGTTACAGGCAGCAGAACGTTCTCCACGGCTTCTCCAGACCCTTTCACGTCTGTCACATGTGCTCAGGGTGAACCTGCTCTCATCTGTGAAAAGCACAGGGCGCCAGTGGTGGACCTGCCAATCCTGGTGTTCAATGGAAAATGCCAATCCAGCTCTATGGTGCCAGGCAGTGAGCACAGGGCTCGCTAGAGGATGTCGGGCCCTCAGGTCACCCTCATGAAGTCTGTTTCTGATTGGTCAGAGACATTCACACCAGTGGCCTGTTGGAGGTCATTTTGTAGGGCTCTGGCAGGGCTCATCCTGTTCCTCCTTGCACAAAGGAGCAGTTACCGGTCCTGCTGATGGGTTCAGGACCTACTATGGCCCTGTCCAGCTTTCCTAGAGTAACTGCCTGTCTCCTGGAATCTCCTCCATGCTCTTGAGACTGTGCTGGGAGACACAGCAAACCTTCTGGCAATGGCACGTATTGATGTGCCAACCTGGAGGAGTTGGACTACCTGTGCAACCTCTGTAGGGTCCAGGTACGGCCTCATGCTACCAGTAGTGACACTGACTCTCGCCAAAATGCAAAACTAGTGAAAATCAGTCAGAAAAGATGAGTAGGGAAAAAATGTCAGTGGCTTCCACCTGTAAAACCATTCCTGTTTTGGGGGTCGTCTCATTGTTGCCCATCTAGTGCACCGGCTGTTATTTCATTAACACCAAAGCAGCTGAAACTGATTACCAACCCCCTCTGCTACTTACCTGACCAGATCGATATCCCAGGAGTTTCATTGACTTGATGCTAGACTCTGATTACAAAGTTTTCCTTTTATTTTTTTGAGCAGTGTGTAACAATATATTGTTACAGTGTATTTATTATTTTATTCCTATAGAAACCAGAGATGTGACCTCTGATTTGTATATGACATTAGTTAAAGCAGAAATACGGGCAAAACATTTTTTTTTTTGTTGTACCATACAGTGGGGCTGGGCCATCTGCTCATCTTTGTGAAGGGGTATAAGCAGGGGCGGACTGACAACTCATGGGGCCCCCGGGCAATAGGGGATCATTGGGCCCCTGTGTCCTTGCCCAAACTCAAAAAAGCCTATGAAAAAGGTACCAAGGGCATCTCATGGGGCCCCCTACTGACCCCGGGCCCTCGGGCAGTACCCGAGTTTTCAAATGGTCAGTCTGCCCCTGGGTATAAGAATGAAGATATTCTTACCAAATCCACTGATCTGCGGAGCACAAGACTGATCCCTGCCGCTTGTTTC
>NW_028321238.1:12500-24131 GCF_062004578.1 Staurois parvus
CGCGGGGTCCGGGGAGAGCGGGTACAGTGAACGCGGGGTCCGGGGAGAGCGGGTACAGTGAACGCGGGGTCCGGGGAGAGCGGGTACAGTGAACGCGGGGTCCGGGGAGAGCGGGTACAGTAAACGCGGGGTCCGGGGAGAGCGGGTACAGTAAACGCGGGGTCCGGGGAGAGCGGGTACAGTAAACGCGGGGTCCGGGGAGAGCGGATACAGTAAACGCGGGGTCCGGGGAGAGCGGATACAGTAAACGCGGGGTCCGGGGAGAGCGGATACAGTAGACGCGGGGTCCGGGGAGAGCGGATACAGTGGACGCGGGGTCCGGGGAGAGCGGATACAGTGGACGCGGGGTCCGGGGAGAGCGGATACAGTGGACGCGGGGTCCGGGGAGAGCGGATACAGTGGACGCGGGGTCATGGGTTTAGTAACACTTTAACACAAATTTGTGCACATCTCTAGTAACTATGTAAAGTTATGTATTCTGGAGTTCTTCTTAAAAGGTGTTGCTCAGCAGTACTTTGAGATCTTCTTTGCTATTTCAGAAAAAGGAATCTATGAACTAATTGTACATCTCCGTTCCCCGCAGACCCCGCTCACACTTGTTCACCTGGGGCTATGGACATCTCATGTCTCTTCTAATCGAACTTCCGTCTGACTTTGTAACCAAAGAGAGAATGCTGAGTATCTGCAGGACAGCTGGGTAAGGACATCTAGACGGGTACATTCCTTGTTTACTTTGAGACTAAACCACACAGGTGACTGTGACCTCATGCTACTGAGCAGGTTGGACTCCTTGTCAAAAATGGTGACGTCATCGCGTTGCAAATGATTGTCAACAACTGCTTGTATTGTTAGGCTGCAAAAGATGAAAGTGGTATTATATCTTGGAAGTGGCTAAGTGGTTAGCACTTCTGCCTGGCAGTACTAGGATCGTTGGTTCGAATCCCATCCACGGCCCCCACCTGCCTGGAGTTTGCATGTTCTCCCTGTGCCTGCGTGGGATTCTTCCGGGTACTCCGGTTTCCTCCCACACTCCAAAGACATGCTGGTAGAGGATGACATTAACGATCTATTTAGCTGCCTGTAAGCGCTGCAATCCTCCTATTGGCCAGCAAAGTTAGGGACATTTTTCCTATTGACCCTCAATGAGCGAGTTTTTTGTAAGGGTTCCCTGAGACCTGTAAATTATTTTAGGGGTTCCTCTGGGGTAGAAAGGTTGAGAAAGGCTGCCCTGCAGTGCAATGTATCCCCCCTGCCCCAGTGTAGCCACCCTGATGTGCATGTAACGTGCCACTTGGTGCCATGTTCAGGTGCTCGTGGGATTCGATATGTGTTACGGGGCAGCGAGGAATCATGGGACATGCAGTCTACCTCTGACGTGCTCAGTGCTTGCTCCCTAACCCGGGAATTCTGGGGGGGGGAAGTGCTGCCCCCCTGAAAAATGCCTCCCTAGGCAAGTGCCTTGTTTGCCTTGTGGTTAATACTCCCCTGCATGGAACAAATCTGGAAAATAAAGTTTGCTTTGCAGCTAGGTAAGTAAGAAGTATCAATATAATAAGGGCTTTGTTTCTCAGACAATAGGTGCAGGTACTCCCCCCTTCCCTTCACCCCCCTGCCCACCTTTGAGTAGGTCCCTTGGTTCCACCCCCTGGCCACCTCCCCCTGGCCACCTCCCAGTACTGTCCCTTTTAGAGAATCCCCCAGCAACAATAGATCCCTACCTCAACAGAAGATCCCCTAGCAACAATAGAGCCCTACCTCAACAGAAGATCCCCCCAGCAACAATAGACCTCCACAGCAGTAATAGACACTGCCCTCAACAGTAGATCCCCCTCCCTCAACAGTAGATCCCCCAGCAAAAATAGACCCCCTCCCTCAAAAGTAGTTGTCCCTCCCCAGCAGTAATAGACACTGCCCTCAACAGTAGATCCCCCTAGCAACAACAGACCCCTTCCTCGACTGTAGATCCCCACAGCAGCAATAGACCCCTCCCTCAACTGTAGTTGTCCCTCCCCAGCAGCAATATACACTGCCCTCAACAGAAGATCCCCTAGCAACAATAGATCCCTACCTCAAAAGAATATCCCCCAGCAACAATAGATCCCTACCTCAACAGAAGATCCCCCCAGCAACAATAGACCTCTCCCTCAACAGTATTTGTCCCTCCCCAGCAGCAATTAACACCACCCTCAACAGTAGATCCCCCTAGCAACAATAGATTCCTACCTCGACTGTAGATCCCCCAGCAACAATAGACCCCTCCCTTACCAGTAGTTGTGCCTCCCCAGCAGCAATAGACACCACCCTCAACAGTAGATCCCCCTAGCAACAATAGATCCCTACTTCAACAATAGATCCCCCAGAAACAATAGACCCCTCCCTTAACAGTAGTTGTCTCTCCCCAGCAGCAGTAGACACTGCCCTGAACAGTAGATCCCCACAGCAGCAACAGATCACTACCTCAACAGTAGATCCCCCCAGCAACAATAGACTCTTCCTTCAACAATAGTTGTCATTACCCAGCAGCAATAGACACTGCCCTCAACAGTAGATCTCCCCTAGCAACAACAGATCACTACCTCAACAGTAGATCCCTCCCCAGCAACAATAGACTCCTCCCTTAACAGTAGTTGTCACTCCCCAGCAGCAATAGGCCCCCCCCCCACCCCAGTGACAATAGGTCCCCCAGCAGCCAGCATCAATAGATTCTGCAGGATATCCGAGCACCCCTTGCCATTACATACACTCAGTGCTGGAGGTGCTACATTCCCACTGAAATAAAAGCCTTGAATATAATTGTTAAAATGTGCGTGAATCCCCCATGGGACCCAGTGTATGGAGCACCTGGTTCTGTTCTGACCCACAACTGCGTTGCCCAGCTAGTGTGGTTAACAGAAAAAATGTAATAAAATGCACAGGATACATACAGTACTTATAGTGTGTATATATATATATATATATATAAGTATTTTTATTAATAATAATAATTTATTATATATATATATATATATATATATATACACATATACATTTTTATTTTATTTTTTAGCTTTTTGTGACCTTAAGCAATCAATAAGAAATGTTGTTTTGGTAGGCAAATCAGTTGCCTTGTTTAGCTGACACATACTGAGCCTGACCATGTAAGCTTTGGTGACCTCTGGTCCTGAAAGGGTTAATGATCTTGCATTGCTGCCTTCTGCGTTTTCTGATTGAAGGATATTCGGCGTTCTGCAATCTCAATATTTCTTCCTATAGGTATTGGCAGGGATACATCGCACTGTGCTTGCAGCTGGACAGACGGTTGGAAGCCCTGACCAGCATGGTGTATCTGGATGACATGAGTCTGATGGATGAGAATACCGGTCAGTAGATAAATGTCTGATTCCTTTGGGATGGAGGGACTACACACAGGGACAGAAGTGCGGTCGTGGCCCCGTCATTTATACAGAATACTATAAAGCGACCCCGTCACATATTGCATTTTTTTTTTTTTTTCTTCAAATGAGTCGATACCTGCAAACCTGCTGAACTTGGCTCTGATCACTAGGAACCATCTGCTGAAATCTGCTGGGCAACTGGCACTTCCGGGAACTTTGACTTTCTGGGACCTCCACGGCACCCCCCAAGTGACACTCTGTAGTATTCTGCCTCACTCCTCCTCTGACCCAGGGGCGGACTGACCATTGGGGAACTCGGGCACTGCCCGAGGGCCCGGGGTCAGTAGGGGGCCCCATGAGATGTCCCTGGTACCTTTCATAGGCTTTTTTGGGTGTGGTTTGAGTGTGGGCGAGGAGACAAGGGCTCCATGATCTCCTATTGCCCGGGGGCCCCATGAGTTGTCAGTCCGCCCCTGCTCTGACTGCTATATAAAAACAGGTGGGAGGAGGGGTGGAAGAGCTGGGCCAGCACAGACAGTAATCGAACACTCCCAGAAGAGGAGGGGCTATGACCTGCAATTGGGTTGGGAGGGAGGGGCAGCTGCCCAAGGCGGAGTGGAGCAAGGGGGCAAAGAATAGATGTGGGGCGGTACACACATTCTATGGCATGTAATAACAGTGGGGAAGGAGGGGCACAAATATGAATCTTTGCCCTGGGCACAGGACGACCCTGGGTGCTATGCTGGGGAATTGACTCTTCCTGGAGTAGTCACATTTTCTAGCAAGTTCAAAGGCACACTGCCAAGGCCGTGGATAAGGGGGTACCACCAGTCCTCCTGTCCGGGGCCAAGGCCAGCAGAGGGGCCCAGGCAGTGAATCGGATGTATCAGAATGGAGGGGCTGCAAATACTGGAACCAATGTTATGACGAAATTTGATTTTTTTTTTAATTTTTTTTAACTAGACGTTTAAAAAAAAAAAGTCAAAAATATTGTTTTTTTTCTCAAAATTGTTAATCTTTTCTTTTTTTTTTATAGCAAAAAAATTAAAACTGCACAGGTGATCAAATACCACCGAAAGAAAGCTCTATTTGTGGGAAAATAACATAAATTTAATTTGGGTGCAGCGTTGCATGACCGCGCAACTGTCCGTTAAAGTAACGCAGCGCCGTATAGCAAAAAATGGCCTGGTCAGGAAGGGGGGGATAAATCCTCTGGAGGGCGAGGGGTTAATATATGACTTTCCTAGTTTTCTATGAACAGTCTGTTTTCTATTCATGACCTCCTGTTCCATTCCTCAGGTCTGTTACCAGAGAAGATGGATGAGTGGAAAGGTATCCTGCACTTAGCGCAGACCTGCGGCGCCCACCGTCAGGGCGTTACAAATGGGGACTCCCTCACTAACGGGCATTCCGATTGGACAAACTGCATCACTGTGGAAAATGTGGCACTTCTATTGGCCAAAGTGATAGGCCCCGATCGAGCTTTGCCGTATTTAGAGGAATGGGGCCTGATGGAGAATGTGTCTGAGAGGTATTCCCAGATCTGCGAGGTCATGAAGGTGGCGGAGAAGAGACAAAGGTAACAAAAAATAATAAGAGTTAGATAGTGGCCCTGGGGATAGGGCTCCTTCCTTTCTATGAACGTATTATCCTATTGTCCTGATTTTAAAGGGGGCTGAGCAATGTTTTATAAAGATTTAGCTCTTCTTATTTTGGGAAAACAAAAGAAAGAAAGAGGGTGAAAACGCAGTCATATTTAGTGGCGGGTCCGCAGTAGTTACATGTGAAAGCACATATAGCACTTTTACCTGCCTCTCCCTCCAACAGTCTTTCCCTCCACCCAGAGTCAGTACTCACAGGACTGGACTCTTTGAAGTCACCTCCTCCTTAGGTACACCTCTCCCAGGACCCTCCAGGGAAACTGCCTCACTCAAGGACTGCTTGGCTTGCCGTGCTAGTGTGGGGTGTTTAGTCCCCATGCCCCAGGTGAACTAGTGCTCCTCCCAACCTGGCTGATATGTGGGTGCTGCCTCACCTATGACATCACTGCAGGAGGGCTCTAACTAAAGGGGGCCTAACGCCTGATGACACTGCTGTAAGCAGACACTATTCTGGTTCTAGCACAGAGCCACCTAGTGGAAAACTAGCTAACTGCACATGCCTACAAGCTAACTGCAAGCAGTTAGAAGATTTTATAGATAGATAGATATGGCAGAGGGTTTGGCCTCAGCAGGAGGGGCATTGTTCTAGCAGGAGAGGAGCGGGGTAGCAACTTGTGCTCTTGGCACTAATTGTAGCCAATGACTAGGCTCCTCTTACAAGCTGACCTCACTGCATCTGTTACACTGAAATACCAAGCAGCATTGTCATTCTTGCCCTATTTCTACCCTACTGAACTACAGAATTACAGGAGGTTAGAAGCTCATGGGATTTCTGGCAGATCAACAGTCCGATTTACTGTCTATTTTTATGCAGGGCAGGATCTAGCCTATCTGATGTGTGGGTGCAGTAAAAAAAAGTCAGGCAGTATAATGTTAACACTGTGTACCCCCTTACATCAGGTGTCCCCATCAGAAAACCCTTACATCAAGTATTCCCCATCAGAGTGCCCCCTTACATCAGGGGTCCCCATCAGTGCACCCCCTTACATCAGGGGTCCCCATCAGTGCACCCCCTTACATCAGGGGTCCCCATCAGTGCACCCCCTTACATCAGGGGTCCCCATCAGTGCACCCCCTTACATCAGGTGTTCCCATCATCAGAGTGCCCCCTTTCATCAGGTTCCCCCATCATAGTGCCCCCTTTCATCAGGTTCCCCCATCATAGTGCCCCCTTTCATCAGGTTCCCCCATCATAGTGCCCCCTTTCATCAGGTTCCCCCATCATAGTGCCCCCTTACATCAGGGGTCCCCATCAGTGCACCCCCTTTCATCAGGTGTCCCCATCAGAAAACCCTTACATCAAGTATTCCCCATCAGTGCACCCCCTTACATCAGGGGTCCCCATCAGTGCACTCCCTTACATCAGGGGTCCCCATCAGTGCACCCCCTTACATCAGGGGTCCCCATCAGTGCACCCCCTTACATCAGGGGTCCATATCAGTGCACCCCCTTACATCAGGGGTCCCCATCAGTGCACCCCCTTACATCAGGTGTTCCCATCATCAGAGTGCCCCCTTTCATCAGGTGTTCCCATCATCAGAGTGCCCCCTTTCATCAGGTTCCCCCATCATAGTGCCCCCTTTCATCAGGTTCCCCCATCATAGTGCCCCCTTTCATCAGGTTCCCCCATCATAGTGCCCCCTTTCATCAGGTTCCCCCATCATAGTGCCCCCTTTCATCAGGTGTCCCCCATCATAGTGCCCCCTTTCATCAGGTTCCCCCATCATAGTGCCCCCTTTCATCAGGTGTCCCCATCAGAGCGCCCCCTTTCATCAGGTGTCCCCATCAGAGCGCCCCCTTACATCAGGTGTCCCCATCAGAGCGCCCCCTTACATCAGGTGTCCCCATCAGAGCGCCCCCTTACATCAGGTGTCCCCATCAGAGCGCCCCCTTACATCAGGTGTCCCCATCAGAGCGCCCCCTTTCATCGGGTTCCCCCATCAGAGCGCCCCCTTTCATCGGGTTCCCCCATCAGAGCGCCCCCTTTCATCGGGTTCCCCCATCAGAGCGCCCCCTTTCATCGGGTTCCCCCATCAGAGCGCCCCCTTTCATCGGGTTCCCCCATCAGAGCGCCCCCTTTCATCGGGTTCCCCCATCAGAGCGCCCCCTTTCATCGGGTTCCCCCATCAGAGCGCCCCCTTTCATCGGGTTCCCCCATCAGAGCGCCCCCTTTCATCGGGTTCCCCCATCAGAGCGCCCCCTTTCATCGGGTTCCCCCATCAGAGCGCCCCCTTTCATCGGGTTCCCCCATCAGAGCGCCCCCTTTCATCGGGTTCCCCCATCAGAGCGCCCCCTTTCATCGGGTTCCCCCATCAGAGCGCCCCCTTTCATCGGGTTCCCCCATCAGAGTTCACATTTACATCAGGTGTCCCCCGTCAGAGCGCCCCCTTACATTCCCCCTTACATCAGGTGTCCCCATCAGGCACATCTAAAACCTGGGGGGCACATCCCACCCCAGCACCCCCCTAGATCCGGCCCTATTTTTATGTATTGTGCTTACAACAGTTGTCAAGAGGTAAGGATTTGGGAAATGATAATCCTATTATTTTGCCCTGACATAGACTTTGACCACGTTTTTGTTACCTTTACATACTCTATAAAAAATAAAAATTTGTGCTTTAGACATACTTGAACTACAGTAATTCACGGCAACCAATCAGTTTTCAGCTTACTGGTAACACACAGATGATTTTTTGTTGTGTATTTCTTTTTTTTTTTACAATGTTTCTTTTTTTTGTAGAGCCTTAATTCAATCTATGCTGGAGAGATGTGAGCGATTTTTGTGGTCGCAGCAGGCGTGATCCTGCCATGCGGTGGACAATAAGTGGACGCGGAGAGATTCTGCATCCTGTGCCTCCTATTGGAGCAGACTGTTCACATGACTTTTGTACGTCTTATTTATATGTTCAGAATTCTGGAGCCGAATGTTACAAAGTATCAAACCTCAGTGCCTAAACCTGGACCGTCTCCCATTCCGCAGCCGGTATAGCGCCAAGGCGGACATGAACAAGTCTGGCGAACGCTGGTGGCGCTTATCAAAGTCAAGAGCTAAAATGAAGAATCTGATTGGCTGCTGCTGCTGGTGACAACAGCTCTCCCTTCAGACATTGATCAGCCAGTATTCCCTGCTATGCGGATGCCGGTTCAACGAGCGTCGTTCAGCAAAAACGCACAGAGAAGGACATATCGGTGATTTCTCTGGCAGCTTATCAAATGACTCCTTTTTTTTTTTTTTTTTTTATGCGCTGGAAAGGTGAGATCTGTGAGCTCATTGGTTGTCTTGAGCAACACGCACACACTCCTTTCGGATATTATTTTCACCAACCTTATATTCTGTATTCACAGCTTAAGGGCCCCTTCACACTAGAATGCAGTACGAGAGAACCACGGTCCCGTGCAGCTTCCCACGCCGCAAATCAGTCGCAATGCCCCTGGGGGTCAGTTTAAGTTAACAACACCCCAAATGCAGGTCACAAATGCATTGCGTTTTCCCGCACCGGCCGGCACCAGATCACATGGTGCAGAAGTACAACGGGATGCGGTTGCTGTGAGTTTCAAAAAGTACTGCATGTTCTACTCATTCATAAGGAAGAGGGCTGACATCGCACTGCACAGAACCGCATGTGATTCACACGTAGTTCCTAGTGTGAACGGGCCCTCATATCACACATCTGTCATTCTTGTCTGTTCGTTGTGCCGTCATGTCCTGTTCAAAAAATCGGAATTTATTTTTTGGGTAAAATATTTTTGATGTGTAGAGAGTTGTTTTTTGTTTTTTTTTTAATTAAAGAAACTTTTTGGAAATAGCAATAAATGGTCTATTTGTTAAAGGGCCATACACCTTGAAAAATGTTTATTTATAGTGTGTGTATATATTTTTCCCTACCCCTCTCTCTCTCTCCATCCTCTCCTCCCCCTCTCTCGCCTCCCTCTCTCCCCCCTCTCCTCCCCCTCTCTCGCCTCCCTCTCTCCCCCCTCTCCTTCTGCCCCCCTCTCCTTCTGCCCCCCCCCTCTCCTTCTGCCCCCCTCTCTCCCCCACCTCTCCTTCTGCAACCCCTCTCCCCCCCCTCTCCTTCTACCCCACCTCTCTCTCTCCTCCACCTCTCCTTCTGCAACCCCACTCTCCCACCCTCTCCTTCTGCTCCCCTCTCAGCCCCCCCCCCACATCTCTCTCTCTCTCCCCCACCTATCCTTCTGCAACCCCTCTCCCCCTCTCTCTCCCCCACCCCTCTCTCTCTCCCCCTCTCCCCCACCTCTCCCTCTCCCCCCCCTCTCCCCCACCTCTCCCTCTCCCCCACCTCTCTCTCTCCCCCACCTCTCTCTCTCCCCCACCTCTCTCTCTCCCCCACCTCTCCTTCTGCAACCCCTCTCTTCCCCTCTCCCCCCCCCCCTTTCCCTCTGTCTTTCACCCCCTCTCTCTCCCCCCATCTCTCTCTCTCTCCCCCCCCCCTCTATTCACAAACATATGCAAATAAAATAGAATTAATGTAATAAAACCCATTTATTTCCTGTCTCATCAATATTTTATTTATTATTTTCACCATTAGGGCGTGGTAAAAATTCAACTCCATGTTGCGGTACCACTCCCGAATGTAACCTATTCCAGTGAACTGGGCCACTAACTGGGTTCTATCCCATCTCCATTCTGGGCCACTAACTGGGTTCTATCCCATCTCCATTTTGGGCCACTAACTGGGTTCTATCCCATCTCCATTCTGGGCCACTAACTGGGTTCTATCCCATCTCCATTCTGGGCCACTAACTGGGTTCTATCCCACTAACTGGGTTCTATCCCATCTCCATTCTGGGCCACTAACTGGGTTCTATCCCATCTCCATTCTGGGCCACTAACTGGGTTCTATCCCATCTCCATTCTGGGCCACTAACTAAGTTCTATCCCATCTCCATTCTGGGCCACTAACTGGGTTCTATCCCATCTCCATTCTGGGCCACTAACTGGGTTCTATCCCATCTCCATTCTGGGCCACTAACTGGGTTCTAGCCCATCTCCATTCTGGGCCACTAACTGGGTTCTATCCCATCTCCATTCTGGGCCACTAACTGGGTTCTATCCCATCTCCATTCTGGGCCACTAACTGGGTTCTATCCCATCTCCATTCTGGGCCACTAACTGGGTTCTATCCCATCTCCATTCTGTCAAAACTAAAACAAAATGTTTTGCCTTTAGTTATACTTTAAGGGCTCTTTCGCACTTGCTGGTAAAGAAAAAAAAAGTTATTACATATAATATATAATAATATTACAACCTGACAATGCTGTACACATGCTGTGGCAGCAGAATTTTTAACTTCCGCTACAGTTTGATGGTGGCGCCGCCTGTCGCGCTCCATTGGGATCAATGGGGCTGCACCACAACCGTGTGCCAAATGCTTGGCTCACAGTGTGGTGTGGTGCAGCCATGCAACAATAACTGTTTTCCAAAAAAAAACACAAAAAAGGCATCTGGAGTAGACAGGTGCGGTTCGTTTTTCTTCCGAATCAAAATTCGGATGAAATTTTTGTGTTTTGTAGATTCGGATGTATCCGAATTTCCAAACTACAATAGTAACGAATTTAAACAAATCTAAAATAACAAAACAAAAATCCATGCGAAATTCTAATAGAATCAAATTTGGATCGAAAACTAACTTAAATTCGAAAACAAATTCGAAATATAAACATATTGCTGATTTCCAAGTGGGAACCGCACCTATATGACCGCTCCAATTGGGGACAATAGGGTGCGACTTGGCATGCAATTTTCTAGTTGCAGGGCATGCAAATCGCATGCTAAGTCACACCCGTTGTGACCAAGGGTGTTAGGCCGGCCATACATGGGATGAAATTTGTCCAATTTTTCATCCGAAAATCGGACCTAAGAATAATCAACCAATTTTTGCTCTGTTAGTGGGGTCAATGGCACCGGCCGATTTTCGTGGTTCCTCCCCTTTTCGGTGATCAGGCATGTTGGAAAATTCGTGAAAAACTACTGATTTTTGACTCGATGGTCAAATCGTACGATAATTATTCCGAAAAGAATATGCAGCTGAACCGTGACCTGGAAGGAACAGAAGTTTCGCCTGTTATATGGGGTGAACTTTATGACTCGGTCGGCCGATTTTCGAAATCATTGATGGCACCATGGGATTACCGAGCAAACAACGTTTTTGATTTTCAGACGAAAAATAGTTTGGAATTCGAACCATGTATGGCCTGAATTAGACTCAGATGTATGATTAACCAATTATATCAAGCAGGTGCTAATGATCATCATTTTCATATGGAGGTTGAAACAGTCATTACCTGAAACAGAAACAGCTGTGTAGGAAGTTTAAAACTGGGCGAGGAACAGCCAAACTCTGCTACTAAGGTGAGGTTGTGGAAAACTGTTTTAAGTCACAAGTCAGGTCTTTACCGGGCAAAGATTTCAAAGCAGCCTGGGGTTCCAAGATGTGCTGTTCATGCTCTTTTGAAGAAGCACAAAGAAACTGGCACCACTGAGGACTGTAGATGCAGGGGTCAACCAATGAAACAATGCAGCAAATGAAAGACGGATCGTGCTCATTTCCCTTCCACATCAGAAGATGCCCAGCAGT
>NW_028321239.1:0-22333 GCF_062004578.1 Staurois parvus
TTATAGGGTGCCTCGATGAGTTGTATATACACAATTGTGTGCTTTGTATACTCGCAGTGCTTACATCCCATGTATGAAGAAGCCCATCTGGTGAAACGCGTCGGATCCACCATCTTCCCAAACCTCAAGGAGTTAATCACGACTACAGCTCTCATCCATGACGTCATGTCTATAGGGTGGTCTGGGGGGGAAGGGTTGTGACACCTCCATTGCTGTCATACAAGTCCATGTCTTTGTCTATTTAGACTCTTGCTAATAAAGTTTGATGACTTTTTTAATCTGAGTATATTTGTGTTATTTGGAGGGAATTCTCGCACCTTAACAATCCCCCTCCTCCTCTCTCGTTCTTGTGTCTTCAATGCGTCCAATGCGTCCAATGCGTCCAATACGTTCAATGCGTCCAATGCGTCCAATACGTCCAATGCGTCCAATGCGTTCAATGCGTCCAATACGTCCAATACGTCCAATGCGTCCAATGCGTCCAATGCGTCCAATACGTCCAATGCGTCCAATACGTCCAATGCGTCCAATACGTCCAATGCGTCCAATACTTCCAATGCGTCCAATGCGTCCAATACGTCCAATGCGTTCAATGCGTCCAATACTTCCAATACGTCCAATACGTCCAATGCGTTCAATGCGTCCAATGCGTCCAATACGTCCAATACTTCCAATACTTCCAATACGTCCAATACTTCCAATACTTCCAATACATCCAATACGTTCAATGCGTCCAATACTTCCAATACGTCCAATACGTCCAATGCGTTCAATGCGTCCAATGCGTCCAATACGTCCAATACTTCCAATACTTCCAATACGTCCAATACTTCCAATACTTCCAATACATCCAATACGTTCAATACGTCCAATGCGTCCAATACGTCCAATACGTCTAATACGTCCAATACGTCCAATACGTCCAATGCGTCCAATACTTCCAATACGTCCAATACGTTCAATACTTCCAATACGTTCAATACTTCCAATACGTCCAATGCGTCCAATACGTTCAATACGTCCAGTACTTCCAATACGTTCAATACGTCCAATACGTCCAATACGTTCAATACGTCCAGTACTTCCAATGCGTCCAATACGTCCAATACTTCCAATACTTCCAATACGTTCAATACTTCCAATACTTCCAATACTTCCAATACGTTCAATACTTCCAATACGTTCAATACTTCCAATACGTTCAATACTTCCAATACGTTCAATACTTCCCCTCCAGACACAGATGGGTGCGGGGAGGGTGACTCCGGCATTCCTCGCTGTCTGCGGAAGTGCTGATGATTACTATTTAGGCCGGGAGTCCCAGATTTTCCACTGCAGATTAATCAGCAACAGGAGAAATAAAAGAAACATTGTAACATTGATTTCCTGGAGTCTCACTCCTTCTGCGGCGGGTTTGCTATAAAGAAGCTCCTAAACCCTCCCAGCGAAATTTGTGAGCTCAGGGGTCACGGGAGGATTACGGTGCGCTGGAGTTTTTTTCTCCATCATCAGAGAATCCAGGAACAGGTCTATCCGGTATTCTGCAGAAAAATGTGATTTTCATTATTATAAGAATTCAGTCCAGACGTGACGAGGCTCGTCCACACCGCGACGCAGGGAACGCCACGGAAAACACACGCACATTGACATGCATTCTGTAAGATGTGGCGCTGCGTTCTTACACAGGACAGACCACATCCATGGTCACAAGTCCGATGTATGCTATGATTGGCGGGCTGCGTGTTCAGCCAGGCATTGATGGGGGAACAATTGCTCTCCCGACGTCCTCGTGTTCAGCCAGGCATTGGTGGGGGAACAATCGCTCTCCCGACGTCCTCGCGTTCAGCCAGGCATTGGTGGGGGAACAATCGCTCTCCCGACGTCCTCACGTTCAGCCAGGCATTGGTGGGGGAACAATCGCTCTCCCGACGTCCTCACGTTCAGTCAGGCATTGATGGGGGAACAATCGCTCTCCCGTCGTCCTCGTGTTCATGCCAGGCATTGATGGGGGAACAATCGCTCTCCCGACGTCCTCGTGTTCAGCCAGGCATTGGTGGGGGAACAATCGCTCTCCCGACGTCCTCGTGTTCAGCCAGGCATTGATGGGGGAACAATCGCTCTCCCGACGTCCTCGTGTTCAGCCAGGCATTGATGGGGGAACAATTGCTCTCCCGACGTCCTCGTGTTCAGCCAGGCATTGGTGGGGGAACAATCGCTCTCCCGACGTCCTCGTGTTCAGCCAGGCATTGATGGGGGAACAATCGCTCTCCCGACGTCCTCGTGTTCATGCCAGGCATTGATGGGGGAACAATCGCTCTCCCGACGTCCTTGTGTTCAGCCAGGCATTGATGGGGGAACAATCGCTCTCCCGACGTCCTCGTGTTCATGCCAGGCATTGGTGGGGGAACAATCGCTCTCCCGACATCCTCGTGTTTATAACAAGCATTGATGGGGGAACATTCGCTCTCCCAACGTCCTCGTGTTCAGCCAGGCATTGATGGGGGAACAATCGCTCTCCCCGTCGTCCTCGTGTTCATGCCAGGCATTGATGGGGGAACAATCGCTCTCCCGACGTCCTCGTGTTCAGCCAGCGTTGATGGGGGAACAATCACTCTCCCGACGTCCTCGTGTTCATGCCAGGCATTGATGGGGGAACAATCGCTCTCCCGACGTCCTCGTGTTCAGCCAGGCATTGATGGGGGAACAATCGCTCTCCCGACGTCCTCGTGTTCAGCCAGGCATTGATGGGGGAACAATCGCTCTCCCGACGTCCTTGTGTTCAGCCAGGCATTGATGGGGGAACAATCGCTCTCCCGACATCCTCGCGTTCAGCCAGGCATTGGTGGGGGAACAATCGCTCTCCCGACATCCTCGCGTTCAGCCAGGCATTGGTGGGGGAACAATCGCTCTCCCGACGTTCTTGTGTTCAGCCAGGCATTGATGGGGGAACAATCGCTCTCCCGACGTCCTCGTGTTCAGCCAGGCATTGATGGGGGAACAATCACTCTCCCGACGTCCTCGTATTCAGCCAGGCATTGATGGGGGAACAATCGCTCTCCCGACGTCCTTGTGTTCAGCCAGGCATTGGTGGGGGAACAATCGCTCTCCCGACGTCCTCGTGTTTAGCCAGGCATTGATGGGGGAACAATCGCTCTCCTGACGTCCTCGTGTTCAGACAGCGTTGATGGGGGAACAATCGCTCTCCCGACGTCCTCGCGTTCAGACAGCGTTGATCAGCTCAGGTGAACGCAGCTCAGCCCCCCCTGATGTGAATGAGCCCCAATTGTATCACATGGCCCACCCATTGTTGGAGAATTTGCGATTGTCATCTTCATCTAGAACTCTGTTACATTTTTTTCTTTGTTTTTTCTTTCATTTTGTATCTTTTTCTTATCTCTCGTTATGATTTTTGTTCTTTTGTATTTGTTTATATTACTTTAAAACGAATCTATTTCTAGATAATCCGCAGCTTTCATTTGTAACATCGATGGTCACATTAACTTCACACCTCCGGGGACAACCAATCCGATGCCTGAGCACACGTCTGCAACTTGGACCCGTGTTAGTAAATCCGTCCGTGTCATCACACCGACTTGGTGCGTCCGGCGGGATATTACCGCGATTATTCAGGACACATCCGGCTTTCATGTGGTGGTGAATGGTAACGGAAATCTCCGGATTTTGATTTTTATTATCAAAGGAAAACTGACCCAAAATAGTAAAAAAAACCCTTTTTTTAAAATGTAGCCGTATGTCTTGTTACTGTCACAGAACGACCCGAAATCACTGCCCGCTCCTGGCGCTCGCAGCCATTCCACATGTGGATGTACCCAGAGCAGGGGCGGACTGACAACTCATGGGGCCCCCAGACAATAGGGGGATCATGGGGCCCCTGTGTCCTCGCCCACACTCATACCACTCCCAAAAAAGCCTATGAAAAGGTACCAGGGGCATCTTAAGGGGCCCTCTACTGACCCCGGGCCCTCGGCCAGTGCCTGAGTTTCTGAATGGTCAGTCTGCCCCTGACCCGGAGTACGCCCCAGAAACCATGTTATTGTTGTCCTGCCATATACTAATTTAAACATTAAAAAAAAAAAATCCTGACCGTGACCTTGACCCTGACCGTGACCCCTGACCCTGACCTTGACCCTGACCGTGACCCCTGACCTTGGCCCAAACACTAACCTGCTACTGACCTACATCAAACCTTCATCTGGGCACTTTTATTTACTTTTGTATTTATTTTTATACATTTATATATTTGTTAACACACTTTTGTTTTCCACTCTATCCTGTATGTATACAATGTATCATAGACTGGGTCCTGTATGTATACAATGTATCATAGACTGGGTCCTGTATGTATACAATGTATCATAGACTGGGTCCTGTACGTATACAATGTATCATAGACTGCGTCCTGTATGTATACAATGTATCATAGACTGGATCCTGTATGTATACAATGTATCATAGACTGCGTCCTGTATGTATACAATGTATCATAGACTGGATCCTGTATGTATACAATGTATCATAGACTGGATCCTGTACGTATACAATGTATCATAGACTGGGTCCTGTATGTATACAATGTATCATAGACTGGGTCCTGTATGTATACAATGTATCATAGACTGGGTCCTGTATGTATACAATGTATCATAGACTGGGTCCTGTACGTATACAATGTATCATAGACTGGGTCCTGTATGTATACAATGTATCATAGACTGGGTCCTGTATGTATACAATGTATCATAGACTGGGTCCTGTACGTATACAATGTATCATAGACTGCGTCCTGTATGTATACAATGTATCATAGACTGGATCCTGTATGTATACAATGTATCATAGACTGGATCCTGTACGTATACAATGTATCATAGACTGGGTCCTGTACGTATACAATGTATCATAGACTGGGTCCTGTACGTATACAATGTATCATAGACTGGGTCCTGTATGTATACAATGTATCATAGACTGGGTCCTGTATGTATACAATGTATCATAGACTGGGTCCTGTATGTATACAATGTATCATAGACTGGATCCTGTATGTATACAATGTATCATAGACTGCGTCCTGTATGTATACAATGTATCATAGACTGGGTCCTGTATGTATACAATGTATCATAGACTGGGTCCTGTATGTATACAATGTATCATAGACTGGATCCTGTATGTATACAATGTATCATAGACTGCGTCCTGTATGTATACAATGTATCATAGACTGGATCCTGTACGTATACAATGTATCATAGACTGGGTCCTGTACGTATACAATGTATCATAGACTGGGTCCTGTACGTATACAATGTATCATTGACTGGCGGAACCTGATGTAAAGGGCAATGCTGCTGACTGTGATGTAATGAGGGGGGGGGGGCTCTCTTACCCATCTTCTCTCTCACCCCCTTCTCTACCCCCCCCTCTCTCACCCCCTCTCTCTCTCTCATCCCCCTCTCTCTCACCCCCTCACTTTCTCACCCAATCTCTCTCACCCCCTTTTCTCTCTCTCCCACCCCCTTTTTCTCTCTCTCTCACCCCCCTCTCTCCCACCCCCTTTTCTCTCTCTCTCGCCCCCCTCTCTCCCACCCCCTTTTCTCTCTCTCTCGCCCCCCTCTCTCCCACCCCCTTTTCTCTCTCTCTCGCCCCCCTCTCTCCCACCCCCTTTTCTCTCTCTCTCGCCCCCCTCTCTCCCACCCCCTCTCTCTCTCACCCCCCCTCTCTCCCACCCCCTTTTCTCTCTCTCTCGCCCCCCTCTCTCTCTCACCCCCCCCTCTCTCCCACCCCTTTTTCTCTCTCTCTCATCCCCCTCTCTCCCACCCCCTTTTCTCTCTCTCTCATCCCCTTCTCTCCCACCCCCTTTTCTCTCTCTCTCGCCCCCCTCTCTCCTACCCCCTTTTCTCTCTCTCTCGCCCCCCTCTCTCCCACCCCCTCTCTCTCTCACACCCCTCTCTCCCACCCCCTTTTCTCTCTCTCTCGCCCCCCTCTCTCCCAACCCCTCTCTCTCTCACCCCCCCTCTCTCCCACCCCCTTTTCTCTCTCTCTCTCGCCCCCCTCTCTCGCCCCCCTCTCTCCCACCCCCCTCTCTCCCACCCCCTTTTCTCTCTCTCTCGCCCCCCTCACAATAAAGCCTCAGAAATTGCACACAAATATCACAATTTTAAATCGCAGCGCTGTGATTGGTGACTAATTGCCATCTTAGTGCCGGTCATACTGATGCGATTTTGCAAATTGAAATTGCACCTGAAATCGCATCTCATGAATGGCGCAATAAAGTCTTCAGAAATCGCACTGAAATTGCACAAAGATTGCACGATGTTCAGTCGCAGGGATGTCACAGGTGACTTGCAGAAGGAAATGTGTTCTGGCAACTCTTGGAACAGTTGGGGGTCGAAGTTCAATCCGAGATCGATGCACCCATCGGGGGAGGAGAGTTGGGGAAAAGCCTCCGCAATGGACATTGGAGGAGAACCTGGCTGGCCAGCGAACATCTAGATGAAGAGCCGACCTTCCAGAACGATCAAAGGAGCCATCGCAGACCGAACATTCTGCTCAGTGGGGTAGTTAGGTTCCATGCTGCCCCCACAGAGAGACCCTGACACCGACCAACACCCCCCTCCCCCACAGAGAGACCCTGACACCGACCAACACCCCTCTCCCCCACAGAGAGACCCTGACACCGACCAACCCCCGCCCCCACAGAGAGACCCTGACACCGACCAACCCCCGCCCCCACAGAGAGACCCTGACACCGACCAACACCCCCCTCCCCCACAGAGAGACCCTGACACCGACCAACACCCCGCCCCCACAGAGAGACCCTGACACCGACCAACACCCCCCTCCCCCACAGAGAGACCCTGACACCGACCAACCCCCCGCCCCTACAGAGAGACCCTGACACCGACCAACACCCCGCCCCCACAGAGAGACCCTGACACCGACCAACACCCCCCTCCCCCACAGAGAGACCCTGACACCGACCAACCCCCCGCCCCCACAGAGAGACCCTGACACCGACCAACACCCCCCTCCCCCACAGAGAGACCCTGACACCGACCAACACCCCGCCCCCACAGAGAGACCCTGACACCGACCAACACCCCCCTCCCCCACAGAGAGACCCTGACACCGACCAACCCCCCTCCCCCACAGAGAGACCCTGACACCGACCAACACCCCCCTCCCCCACAGAGAGACCCTGACACCGACCAACACCCCCCTCCCCCACAGAGAGACCCTGACACCGACCAACACCCCCCTCCCCCACAGAGAGACCCTGACACCGACCAACCCCCCGCCCCCACAGAGAGACCCTGACACCGACCAACACCCCCCTCCCCCACAGAGAGACCCTGACACCGACCAACACCCCCCTCCCCCACAGAGAGACCCTGACACGGACCAACCCCCCGCCCCCACAGAGAGACCCTGACACCGACCAACACCCCCCTCCCCCACAGAGAGACCCTGACACCGACCAACACCCCGCCCCCACAGAGAGACCCTGACACCGACCAACCCCCGCCCCCACAGAGAGACCCTGACACCGACCAACACCCCCCTCCCCCACAGAGAGACCCTGACACCGACCAACACCCCCCTCCCCCACAGAGAGACCCTGACACCAACCAACCCCCGCCCCCACAGAGAGACCCTGACACCGACCAACCCCCCGCCCCCACAGAGAGACCCTGACACCGACCAACACCCCCCTCCCCCACAGAGAGACCCTGACACCGACCAACCCCCCGCCCCCACAGAGAGACCCTGACACCGACCAACACCCCCCTCCCCCACAGAGAGACCCTGACACCGACCAACACCCCCCTCCCCCACAGAGAGACCCTGACACCAACCAACACCCCCCTCCCCCACAGAGAGACCCTGACACCAACCAACCCCCCGCCCCCACAGAGAGACCCTGACACCAACCAACCCCCCGCCCCCACAGAGAGACCCTGACACCGGCCAACACCCCCCTCCCCCACAGAGAGACCCTGACACCGACCAACACACCCCTCCCCCACAGTGAGACCCTGACACCGACCAACCCCCCGCCCCCACAGAGAGACCCTGACACCGACCAACACCCCCCTCCCCCACAGAGAGACCCTGACACCGACCAACACACCCCTCCCCCACAGTGAGACCCTGACACCGACCAACCCCCCGCCCCCACAGAGAGACCCTGACACCGACCAACCCCCCGCCCCCACAGAGAGACCCTGACACCGACCAACACCCCCCTCCCCCACAGAGAGACCCTGACACCGACCAACACCCCCCTCCCCCACGAACAAAGCCTGACCTTGAACAACACCCCAGCCCCCACCTGAGAGAGCCTGCTACTACCATCGCCCCCCATACACTGGCCACCCCCCCATCCCAGTGAGAGAAAAAAGACACTCACCTTCACAGCTCTGGACATCCCCGGGAATAAGAGTCGGGCTCTGCATACACCATCAAGCAGCCCGCAGCCTCTCTCAGATCCCACCTGGTCCCCATACTGCATGTGTTCCTTCTTCCATCCCTTCTTCCAGGGGACAGCGCTGCCCCCCTGAAAAATGCAGCTGCCCCCCTGAAAACTTCCACCCTAAGCAAATGTCTTGTTTGCCTTGCGGTAAACATGACCCTGATTCTGGTCACAGTAACCGTAGACATGATTGGCAACCACTAACACAGTATTTCAGAAGAACATCGTACCAACTGTGAAGCATGGTGGGGGAAGTGTCATTGTTTGGTGCTTCAGGGCCTGGTCCTCTCACAGTCATGGGGTTATCTCTACAATCTGCATCATAGCAAACTCAGCCTGATTATTATACGTATATTTATTCAGTGGAGGGGTGGGGGCTGCCCTGCTCCTGAATGGATTCAGCCATTCCCTGTCCAGTATATAGAATATGCTGCATACACCCCACATGTCATCCTATATCCCCATCCAGGGAGGAGGGGGAGAGGCTGCATTCATCTCTCCAGTGATCCACTTCCTATCCTTGGGTGACAACACTTCCTGTACTGTATCTCTGGGAGGGGGGGGGGTTGTCGCCCTAGGACAGGGCTATGGAACCCCAACCCCCACCTCATCTTTATTTACTAACAGGGGGAAGGGGTTCTATAGTCCACAAAGGAGGATTGGTCAGAGCTGATAACAGTGCAGACAGGAATTAAATCAGCTATTGGGGAGCGGAGGAGGGAGCTCGGGGTACCAGCCAATGAGGAGCGGAGGAGGGAGACCGGGGTACCAGCCGATGAGGAGCGGAGGAGGGAGACCGGGGTACCAGCCAATGAGGAACGGAGGAGGGAGACCGGGGTACCAGCCAATGAGGAGCGGAGGAGGGAGCTCGGGGTACCAGCCAATGAGGAGCGGAGGAGGGAGACCGGGGTACCAGCCAATGAGGAGCGGAGGAGGGAGCCCGGGGTACCAGCCAATGAGGAGCGGAGGAGGGAGCCCGGGGTACCAGCCAATGAGGAGCGGAGGAGGGAGCCCGGGGCACCAGCCAATGAGGAGCTGAGGAGGGAGCCCGGGGTACCAGCCAATGAGGAGTGGAGGAGGGAGTCCGGGGCACCAGCCAATGAGGAGCTGAGGAGGGAGACCGGGGTACCAGCCAATAAGGAGCGGTGGAGGGAGACCGGGGTACCAGCCAATGAGAAACGGAGGAGGGAGCCCGGGGTACCAGCCAATGAGGAACGGAGGAGGGAGCCCGGGGTACCAGCCAATGAGGAGCTGAGGAAGGAGCCCGGGGTACCAGCCAATGAGGAGCTGAGGAAGAAGCCCAGGGTACCAGCCAATGAGGAGCTGAGGAAGGAGCCCGGGGTACCAGCCAATGAAGAGCTGAGGAGGGAGCCCGTGTACCAGCCAATGAAGAACAGAGGAAGGAGCTCGGGGTACCAGCCAATGAGGAGTGGAGAAGGGAGCCCGGGGTACTAGCCAATGAGCGAGCTGAGGAAGGAGCCCGGGGAACCAGCCAATGAGGAGCTGAGGAGAGAGCCCTGGGCACCAGCCAATGAGGAGCAGAGGAGGGAGCCCAGGGTACCAGCCAATGAGGAGCGGAGGAGAGAGCCCTGGGCACCAGCCAATGAGGAGCAGAGGAGGGAGCCCAGGGTACCAGCCAATGAGGAGCTGAGGAGGGAGCCCTGGGCACCAGCCAATGAGGAGCAGAGGAGGGAGCCCGGGGTAACAGCCAATGAGGAGCTGAGGAAGGAGCCCGTGTACCAGCCAATGAAGAACAGAGGAAGGAGCTCGGGGTACCAGCCAATGAGGAGCTGAGGACGGAGCCCGTGTACCAGCCAATGAAGAGTGGAGAAGGGAGCCCGGGGTACCAGCCAATGAGCGAGGTGAGGAAGGAGCCCGGGGAACCAGCCAATGAGGAGCAGAGGAGAGAGCCCGCTGCACCAGCCAATGAGGAGCTGAGGAGGGAGCCCTGGGCACCAGCCAATGAGGAGCAGAGGAGGGAGCCCAGGGTACCAGCCAATGAGGAGCTGAGGAGGGAGCCCTGGGCACCAGCCAATGAGGAGCAGAGGAGGGAGCCCAGGGTACCAGCCAATGAGGAGCTGAGGAGGGAGCCCTGGGCACCAGCCAATGAGGAGCAGAGGAGGGAGCCCAGGGTACCAGCCAATGAGGAGCTGAGGAGGGAGCCCTGGGCACCAGCCAATGAGGAGCTGAGGAGGGAGCCCAGGGTACCAGCCAATGAGGAGCTGAGGAGGGAGCCCTGGGCACCAGCCAATGAGGAGCAGAGGAGGGAGCCCGGGGTACCAGCCAATGAGGAGCTGAGGAGGGAGCCCGGGATACCAGCCAATGAGGAGCTGAGGAGGGAGCTTGGGGTCAGGGCCACCGATAAAGAGGGAGCCCGGACCCATCAATTAAAAAGAGGGCCCAGCCAGTACATGTTTCATACAGGGGCAGACCATTTGTTCCAGGGGCCCCATGTGAGGCTGTCACTGCACCTCTACCCGTTGTGGGGCCCTCTTCATACTCCATCAAACATTCCTACAGAGCGGCGCTTCTCTGAGCAGTCCTAGAGAGCCATGCATTACAAGCCCCGCCCCTCCACTCACCGCCCCGCCCCTCAGCTCACTGTGATCACTGTTCTGCCTCTTCGCTCTCTCTCTCTCTCCCCCCTCTCTCATCCCTTCACTCTCTCTCATCCCCTCACTCTCTCTCTCCCCCCTCTCTCATCCCCTCACTCTCTCTCTCCCCCCTCTCTCATCCCCTCACTCTCTCTCTCCCCCCTCTCTCATCCCCTCACTCTCTCCCCCCTCTCTCCCATCCCCTCACTCTCTCTCTCCCCCCTCTCTCATCCCCTCACTCTCTCTCTCCCCCCTCTCTCATCCCCTCACTCTCTCTCTCCCCCCTCTCTCATCCCCTCACTCTCTCTCTCCCCCCTCTCTCATCCCCTCTCTCTCTCCCATCCCCTCACTCTCTCTCTCCCCCCTCTCTCATCCCCTCACTCTCTCTCTCCCCCCTCTCTCATCCCCTCACTCTCTCCCCCCTCTCTCATCCCCTCACTCTCTCTCTCCCCCCTCTCTCATCCTCTCACTCTCTCTCCCCCCTCTCTCATCCCCCCCCTCTCACTCTCTCTCCCCCCTCTCTCATCCCCCCCCCTCTCACTCTCTCTCATCCCCTCACCCCCCCTCTCTCTTTCTCTCCCCCCCCTTCTCTCTTTCACCCCCCTATTACTCTCATCTCTTCCTCTCACCCTCCCTCCCCAACCTCTTTCCCCACCTTAGGGTGTGATGTCAGAGGCGGGGTTTGGGGGCCCCATCAGGTAGGCTGTACAGGGCCCCATGATTTCTAACAGCAGCCCTACCTGGGCAATGAGGAGCGGAGGAGGGATCTCGGGGTACCGGCCAATGAGGAGCGGAGGAGGGAGCTCGGGGTACCGGCCAATGAGGAGCGGAGGAGGGAGCTCGGGGTACCGGCCAATGAGGAGCGGAGGAGGGAGCTCGGGGTACCGGCCAATGAGGAGCGGAGGAGGGAGCTCGGGGTACCAGCCACTAACCATCCTCCTGATGATGACAAGTGGGCGGCGGGTCTCTAACGTTCAGCCAATCAGAGCCCCCGAGCATCTCCTCTCTTTCCAACTGAACAGGGACTCCGGGAACACAGGGGGGCGGGGAATCCCCTTTTTCATTTTGACCAATCGGGCTCGCAGCGCCAAGGCAACTTCACGGGGGCGGGTCCAGGAGCCCTAACAGACGGCCATTTACCCCAACTGGCTCCGAGCAGGGGCCCTGTGCCAGCCAATGAGAAGGGACGATATCTGCATATCCCCGCCCCGCCGGAGTTCGTATTTAGTTCTCTCTCGGCGCTCCGGAGGTTTCATTCCTCTCCTCACACTCGGTTGGATTTTTATCTTTCGCCTCCTCCGCCATCTATTCTTCTCTCCGCTGCGCCGGGAACTATGGCCGATACCGAGGTTGTCACCGCCCCCGCCGAGGTCCCCACCGCCAAGGTAAGTCCGAGACACCCCCCCCCCCGGACCCCCCATTGTTCTGTGGTGGCGGGAGGAGAGGGATTCCTGTCAGGTGAGAGAGGCGGGAAACCGGGAGAATTGTGTGAGGTGACCGAGTGAGAGGAGAGAGACCCCCCCCCCCGGGACCGAGTGTGAGGAGAGAGAGACCCCCCCGGGACCGAGTGTGAGGAGAGAGACCCCCCCGGGACCGAGTGTGAGGAGAGAGAGACCCCCCCCCGGGACCGAGTGTGAGGAGAGAGAGACCCCCCCCCGGGACCGAGTGTGAGGAGAGAGAGACCCCCCCCGGGACCGAGTGTGTGAGGAGAGAGACCCCCCCGGGACCGAGTGTGTGAGGAGAGAGACCCCCCCGGGACCGAGTGTGTGAGGAGAGAGACCCCCCCGGGACCGAGTGTGTGAGGAGAGAGACCCCCCCGGGACCGAGTGTGTGAGGAGAGAGACCCCCCCGGGACCGAGTGTGTGAGGAGAGAGACCCCCCCGGGACCGAGTGTGTGAGGAGAGAGACCCCCCCGGGACCGAGTGTGTGAGGAGAGAGACCCCCCCCCGGACCGAGTGTGAGGGGAGAGAGACCCCCCCGGGACCGAGTGTGAGGAGAGAGAGACCCCCCCCCCCCCCGGGACCGAGTGTGAGGAGAGACCCCCCCCGGGACCGAGTGTGTGAGGAGAGAGACCCCCCCCCCCCGGGACCGAGTGTGTGAGGAGAGAGACCCCCCCCCCGGACCGAGTGTGAGGAGAGAGACCCCCCCGGGACCGAGTGTGAGGAGAGAGAGACCCCCCCGGGACCGAGTGTGTGAGGAGAGAGACCCCCCCGGGACCGAGTGTGAGGAGAGAGAGACCCCCCCGGGACCGAGTGTGTGAGGAGAGAGACCCCCCCGGGACCGAGTGTGAGGGGAGAGACCCCCCCCCCCGGACCGAGTGTGAGGGGAGAGACCCCCCCCCCCGGACCGAGTGTGAGGGGAGAGACCCCCCCCCCGGGACCGAGTGTGAGGAGAGAGACCCCCCCCGGGACCGAGTGTGAGGAGAGAGACCCCCCCCGGGACCGAGTGTGAGGAGAGAGACCCCCCCCCCCCCGGGACCGAGTGTGAGGGGAGAGAGACCCCCCCCCCGGGACCGAGTGTGTGAGGAGAGAGACCCCCCCCCCGGGACCGAGTGTGAGGGGAGAGAGACCCCCCCCCCCCCGGGACCGAGTGTGAGGGGAGAGAGACCCCCCCCCCCCGGGACCGAGTGTGAGGGGAGAGAGACCCCCCCCCCGGGACCGAGTGTGAGGGGAGAGAGACCCCCCCCCGGGACCGAGTGTGAGGGGAGAGAGACCCCCCCCCCCGGGACCGAGTGTGAGGAGAGAGACCCCCCCCCCCGGGACCGAGTGTGAGGAGAGACCCCCCCCCCCCCCCCCGGGACCGAGTGTGAGGAGAGACCCCCCCCCCCCCCGGGACCGAGTGTGAGGAGAGACCCCCCCCCCCCCGGGACCGAGTGTGAGGAGAGACCCCCCCCCCCCCGGGACCGAGTGTGAGAGGAGACCCCCCGGGACCGAGTGTGAGGAGAGAGAGACCCCCCCCCCCCGGGACCGAGTGTGAGAGGAGACCCCCCGGGACCGAGTGTGAGGGGAGACCCCCCCGATGTTCGGAGGTGGATCTCCGGCCGGGACGGTTCGGCTCCTCCGGGGATCCGCGGACTCTCCATGTAGAACGCCGAACCCTCCGGGACAGGGGGGGGTATCCACACACCGGGGGGGGGGGGGATATATTCCGGGGCGGAGGAGTTCGGTACCCATTCCCCGGGGCAAATCCATTCGGTGATCATATACCGGAGAGTGTATATCCCCCCCCCATACCGAAGGGTCCGGTACCCCCCGGGGCGGGCGCTCTCCTATACCGGGGCGGAGGGACCTCTCATATCGCCCCCCCATACTGTGCTGTATATATATATATGTGGCCCCCCCATACTGTGCTGTATATATATATATGTGCCCCCCCCATACTGTGCTGTATATATATATGTGGCCCCCCCATACTGTGCTGTATATATATATATATATGTGGCCCCCCCATACTGTGCTGTATATATATATATATATGTGGCCCCCCCATACTGTGCTGTATATATATATATGTGGCCCCCCCCATACTGTGCTGTATATATATATATGTGGCCCCCCCATACTGTGCTGTATATATGTGTGGCCCCCCCATACTGTGCTGTATATATATATGTGGCCCCCCATACTGTGCTGTATATATATATATGTGGCCCCCCCCATACTGTGCTGTATATATATATGTGGCCCCCCCATACTGTGCTGTATATATATATGTGGCCCCCCCATACTGTGCTGTATATATATATATATATGTGCCCCCCCCATACTGTGCTGTATATATATATATATGTGCCCCCCCCATACTGTGCTGTATATATATATATATATGTGCCCCCCCCCATACTGTGCTGTATATATATATATGTGCCCCCCCCATACTGTGCTGTATATATATATATGTGCCCCCCCCCATACTGTGCTGTATATATATATATGTGGCCCCCCCATACTGTGCTGTATATATGTGTGGCCCCCCATACTGTGCTGTGTATATATATGTGGCCCCCCCATACTGTGCTGTATATATATATATGTGGCCCCCCCCATACTGTGCTGTATATATGTATATGTGGCCCCCCCATACTGTGCTGTATATATATATGTGGCCCCCCCATACTGTGCTGTATATATATATATATGTGGCCCCCCCCATACTGTGCTGTATATATGTATATGTGGCCCCCCCATACTGTGCTGTATATATGTATATGTGGCCCCCCCCATACTGTGCTGTATATATATATATGTGCCCCCCCATACTGTGCTGTATATATATATATATGTGGCCCCCCCCATACTGTGCTGTATATATATATGTGGCCCCCCCATACTGTGCTGTATATATATATGTGGCCCCCCCATACTGTGCTGTATATATATATATATGTGGGCCCCCCATACTGTGCTGTATATATATATGTGGCCCCCCCATACTGTGCTGTATATATATATGTGGCCCCCCCCCATACTGTGCTGTATATATATATGTGGCCCCCCCCCATACTGTGCTGTATATATATATGTGGCCCCCCCCATACTGTGCTGTATATATATATATGTGGCCCCCCCATACTGTGCTGTATATATATATGTGGCCCCCCCCATACTGTGCTGTATATATATATGTGGCCCCCCCATACTGTGCTGTGTATATATATATATATTTGTGGCCCCCCCATACTGTGCTGTATATATATATATATGTGGCCCCCCCCATACTGTGCTGTATATATATATGTGGCCCCCCCATACTGTGCTGTGTATATATGTATATGTGTGTGGCCCCCCCATACTGTGCTGTGTATATATATATGTGGGCCCCCCCATACTGTGCTGTATATATATATGTGTGTGGCCCCCCCATACTGTGCTGTATATATGTATATGTGGCCCCCCCATACTGTGCTATATATATATATATGTGCCCCCCCCATACTGTGCTGTATATATATATATATGTGGCCCCCCCATACTGTGCTGTATATATATATATGTGGCCCCCCCATACTGTGCTGTATATATGTATATGTGTGGCCCCCCCATACTGTGCTGTGTATATATATATGTGGCCCCCCCCATACTGTGCTGTATATATATATGTGGCCCCCCCATACTGTGCTGTATATATATATGTGGCCCCCCCATACTGTGCTGTATATATATATGTGGCCCCCCCATACTGTGCTGTGTATATATATATATATATGTGGCCCCCCCATACTGTGCTGTGTATATATATGTGGCCCCCCATACTGTGCTGTATATATGTATATGTGTGTGGCCCCCCCCATACTGTGCTGTATATATATATATGTGTGTGGCCCCCCCATACTGTGCTGTATATATATATATGTGGCCCCCCCATACTGTGCTGTATATATGTATATGTGGGCCCCCCCATACTGTGCTGTATATATATATATGTGGCCCCCCCATACTGTGCTGTATATATGTATATGTGTGGCCCCCCCATACTGTGCTGTATATATATATGTGGCCCCCCCATACTGTGCTGTATATATGTATATGTGGGCCCCCCCATACTGTGCTGTGTATATATATATGTGGCCCCCCCATACTGTGCTGTGTATATATATATGTGGCCCCCCCATACTGTGTTGTATATATATATATGTGGCCCCCCCATACGGTGCTGTGTGTATATATATATATATATATATATATATGTGGCCCCCCCATACTGTGCTGTATATATATATATGTGTGTGGCCCCCCCATACTGTGCTGTGTATATATATATATGTGGCCCCCCCATACTGTGTTGTGTATATATATATATGTGGCCCCCCCATACGGTGCTGTGTATATATATATATATATGTGGCCCCCCCATACTGTGCTATATATATATATATATATATATATGTGGCCCCCCCCATACTGTGCTGTATATATATATATATATATATGTGGCCCCCCCCATACTGTGCTATATATATATGTGTGTGCCCCCCCATACTGTGCTATATATATATATATGTGTGTGGCCCCCCCATACTGTGCTATATATATATATATGTGTGTGGCCCCCCCATACTGTGCTATATATATATATATGTGTGTGGCCCCCCCCATACTGTGCTGTATATATATATGTGCCCCCCCCATACTGTGCTATATATATATATATATGTGTGTGTGTGTGTGGCCCCCCCATACTGTGCTGTGTGTGTGTGTGTGTGTATATGTATATATATATATATATATATATATATATATATATATATATATATATATATATATATATATATATATATATGTGTCGCCCCCGAAATATTGTGCTGTATATATATGTGTGTGCCCCCCCCCATACTGTGTTTTTTTTATATATATATATATGTCGCCCCCCCATACTGTGCGGTGTTGGTGTCATGATTTATGACGGTGCGATGTTCCCTCTCCCACCTGTGTCCCCCCCTCCTCCTCCTCCCCTTCTCTCTCCCCTCCCCCACCTGTGCCCCCCCCTTCTCTCTCCCCTCCCCCTCTCCGTTCTATTCCTATCTACATCAAACACATGGAGGAGGGAAATGGCGGGAAGGGCGATGCGCGCGCCCGGGGGAGGAAGGAGTGGGCGGAGCACTTTTTTTTCCTATTCCCTTCTCTTGCGGTAACGCGCTTCCAGCCGCGCGCATACTCACTTCTCCGCCAGGTGGTGGCGCGGGGCGCGAGGCCACCTTTGTTTTTCCGCGCGGTAGCCCCAGGAGGGGGAGGAACGGGAGCGCGCGTGCACGCTCTCGCTGTGGCAGATGTTCAGGTACTCCCCGCCCCTTCTCCGCCCCTCCCTTCCTCTCTCCGCCCCTCCAGCTCTGTTCTCTGCGATTCGTTTATGGCCACAAGAATGGTTTATGTGCTGCAGTGTAAATCGTCCAACCCGCACCCTCCGACCTGCCCCGCACCCTCCGACCTGCCCCGCACCCTCCGACCTGCCCCGCACCCTCCGACCTGCCCCGCACCCTCCGACCTGCCCCGCACCCTCCGACCTGCCCCGCACCCTCCGACCTGCCCCACACCCTCCGATCTGCCCCACACCCTCCGACCCGCACCGTCCGACCTGCCCCGCACCGTCCGACCTGCCCCACACCCTCCGACCCGCACCGTCCGACCTGCCCCGCACCGTCCGACCTGCCCCACACCGTCCGACCTGCCCCGCACCGTCCGATCTGCCCCGCACCGTCCGATCTGCCCCACACCCTCCGATCTGCCCCGCACCGTCCGATCTACTCATTGATCAGAATTAGTTAGAGAGGAGTACACATGGTTCTGTAGAGGAGTACACATGGTTCTGTAGAGGAGTACACATGGTTCTGTAGAGGAGTACACATGGTTCTGTAGAGGAGTACACATGGTTCTGTAGAGGAGTACACATGGTTCTGTAGAGGAGTACACATGGTTCTGTAGAGGAGTACACATGGTTCTGTAGAGGAGTACACATGGTTCTGTAGAGGAGTACACATGGTTCTGTAGAGGAGTACACATGGTTCTGTAGAGGAGTACACATGGTTCTGTAGAGGAGTACACATGGTTGTGTAGAGGAGTATACATGGTTCTGTCTGTAGAGGAGTATACATCGTTCTGTAGGGGTATATACGTCGGTCTGTGGGGGTATATACGTCGTTCGGTCTGTGGGGGTATATACGTCGTTCGGTCTGTGGGGGTATATACGTCGTTGTGTCTGTGGGGGTATATACGTCGTTGTGTCTGTGGGGGTATATACGTCGTTGTGTCTGTGGGGGTATATACGTCGTTGTGTCTGTGGGGGTATATACGTCGTTCGGTCTGTGGGGGTATATACGTCGTTCGGTCTGTGGGGGTATATACGTCGTTCGGTCTGTGGGGGTATATACGTCGTTCGGTCTGTGGGGGTATATACGTCGTTGTGTCTGTGGGGGTATATACGTCGTTGTGTCTGTGGGGTATATACGTCGTTCGGTCTGTGGGGGTATATACGTCGTTGTGTCTGTGGGGGTATATACGTCGTTCTGTTGGCACGATTGCACACATTGTTTATTGATTCGATTGTTTTCTTGGTTCCAGGATCTGAAGGAGAAGAAGGAAGTGGTAGAGGAAGCGGAGAAGAAGGAGAACAAGAACAAGGCGCCGGAGAACAAGAACAAGGCGCCGGAGAACAAGAACAAGGCGCCGGAGAACAAGAACAAGGCGCCGGAGAACAAGGTGCCGGAGAACAAGAACAAGGCGCCGGAGAACAAGGTGCCGGAGAACAAGAACAAGGTGCCGGAGAACGGGAAGAAGGCACCGGAGAACGGAACCGTGAGTGACCCTATTTATGTACACTGGGGAGGGCGCTGCTAAGTGTAGTCCTTACAGGGCCCTTCCAGCCAGAATATGGAGAAAGTCCTTCCTGTTCAGGTGGTGGTGTGTGACATCCTTGGTGAGGTTGGGAAAATTCGGGGTCTAGAGAAAGACAGGTTGTGGCAGAGGACCTGGATAGAGGCGTGGAGGAACATCAGACCTGTAGCTGCGATCTGTTGATCTCTTGGTGAGGTTGCTTTCCTGTTTTCCCTCTTCATTCACTCCCCTAGATTTTGCTAAGAAGTCTTTTTGAAGAAAGGCTCTGTGCCCCTGAAGGTCCGGGTTCCTTCACTTTGGTTGAGTAGACAAGTAGTGTTTTTTTTTAAAGCCATAAAGGCTGTTGTTGTTTAGAGGAAGTTGCTTCCCCTACAAGGGGAGGGTGAAGTTAATGCTTGATAAGTGGCCATAAGGGTCTTGGTGATGTTTTTTTACTTTTTTTTTCTGCTTCTTACCTGCCCAGTTAGTAAAGCCATACAGGCCGTTATTATTCAGTAGAAAGTATATATCTGATTTAGGGAGATGTGTCCTGTTCTTGTTTTTGTTTGTTTCCAGTTTATTGAATACTGTATGTATTTATTTATTTTTTGTATTTTTGTATAAAATGAAAGCTGGTTGCAAGATTTTATTTCAATAAAATATTTCCAGCCAGAATATGGAGGATGGGAAGCCAGCCACCCAACCTATGTAGATGCCGGCAGTATGACGGTACTCCTCCTCACAGATCACAACAAAGGCCACACAGTCCTTTCTGATGCCATCACCTGCTGTGTGTTTACATTAGTGGGGGGCGGCTGAGATTGTGAGCTCATTGCTAGATGTACTGTCTGTGATGGGAAGTGGGAATATTCATTTGTCCACAATCTTATAGATACAGAGGTGAATGTGTTCCTCCATTGTGTTTCCTGCGTGTCATGTGACCATAGTCCGGTGTCATGTGACCATAGTCCTTACCGCTCCTCTGTGTGTGATGTCTGGGGGTACTTACCGCTCTGGTGAAGGGACAGGTCAGTTGTTGGATCACATAGAGATGAATGGCGGAGATCACTGTCTGACAATCCCGGCTTCTCTCTCCTCTCCGTCCGGGCCCCCTCTCAGGCTCCTCTCTCCTCTCCGTCCGGGCCCCCTCTCTGGCTCCTCTCTCCTCTCCGTCCGGGCCCCCTCTCTGGCTCCTCTCCGTCCGGGCCCCCTCTCTGGCTCCTCTCTCCTCTCCGTCCGGGCCCCCTCTCTGGCTCCTCTCTCCTCTCCGTCCGGGCCCCCTCTCTGGCTCCTCTCCGTCCGGGCCCCCTCTCTGGCTCCTCTCCGTCCGGGCCCCCTCTCTGGCTCCTCTCCGTCCGGGCCCCCTCTCTGGCTCCTCTCCGTCCGGGCCCCCTCTCTGGCTCCTCTCCGTCCGGGCCCCCTCTCTGGCTCCTCTCCGTCCGGGCCCCCTCTCTGGCTCCTCTCCGTCCGGGCCCCCTCTCTGGCTCCTCTCCGTCCGGGCCCCCTCTCTGGCTCCTCTCCGTCCGGGCCCCCTCTCTGGCTCCTCTCTCCTCTCCGTCCGGGCCCCCTCTCTGGCTCCTCTCTCCTCTCCGTCCGGGCCCCCTCTCTGGCTCCTCTCTCCTCTCCGTCCGGGCCTCCTCTCTGGCTCCTCTCTCCCCGGGTGTAGTGTGACTTCAGTTGTCTTCTTTCTGTGGTGGGTGAAGGTGTGTGTGACACTCGGGTGTCTGTAGTAGAAGAGACTTGGAGAGGAGCTCTCAGGCACACAGATCAGTAAACATTTCTTCCTTTCCAGGAGGAGAATGGCGCAGAAAACAAGGAAGAGGCCCCCGAGGATGCTGAGGAGGAGGAGGATGATGAAGGTAACTTTGTGTTCTTTGTATGTGAAGGAAATCTGTCACAAAGCAAACTATCTGTGTGAAAGGCTCTGATGGAAGCTTCCGTCCCCAGCACATAATGGACCTATCATAGCCCTGCACTGGGCCGATCCTTTCACACAATGGTTCTGCTTTGTCCCTTTATTGCAGGGGTGGGCAAACTTTTTGACTTCAGGGCCGCAATGGGTTCATATATTGGACCCGGGGGCTGGACCCATAGTAATCCATCCCCCCTATAGTAATCCATCCCCCCTATAGTAATCCATCCCCCCTATAGTAATTCATCCCCCATATAGTAATTCATCCCCCATATAGTAATTCATCCCCTATAGTAATTCATCCCCCATATAGCAATTCATCCCCCCATAGTAATTCATCCCCCCTATAGTAATTCATCCCCCATATAGTAATTCATCCCCCATATAGTAATACATCCCCCATATAGTAATTCATCCCCCATATAGTAATTCATCCCCCATATAGTAATTCATCCCCCATATAGTAATACATCCCCCATATAGTAATTCATCCCCCATATAGTAATTCATCCCCCATATTGTGTCAATTCACTTACCTTTGCTCCGCACGTTCCTCTCGCCGTGTTCCCCCGCGCCGTTCCGGTCTTCAGGGCGGACTGTGAGAGGAGAGGAGTTCGTCACGCTGCCCCGCCTACATCCTGGCTGCCCCGCCTACATCCTGACAGCCAATGTATCACGCTCCGCGGGCCGTAGTTTGCCCATTGCTGCTTTATTAAGATGTTCTCCTGTGATTGGTGGGATGGTCACACCTCGCTCTTTCCTCTTCCAGTAGAAGGAGACGAGGAGGAGGAGGAGGAGGAGGAGGAAGGCGAGGAGAGCGAATCAGATGGACATCCTGTGAAACGTGCAGCAGAAGAAGAGGTGAGGAACCAATCATGAGATCCGGAGAACGTCCGCCTGTGACAACCTACTCACCTGATAGAGGGCGCTGTCATGGTGTCACCCTCTGGAGGGATGCAGGAATGATCTGCTGGGTAGGCTGGGACTTCCAGTTCTCCCAACCACACTACTACCTGCCTGGAGT
>NW_028321240.1:12500-65951 GCF_062004578.1 Staurois parvus
AAATGCCACAAACTGGTGTTTATGGATTTTTTTTTTTTTGACCAAAAATATTTATTTTTTGTTAAAAAAAAAAAGCGCAAATGTGGAAAAACGCCGCTAAATGCTAATGCACAAACGCTGAAAAACTCACGTTTATGATTGACTTTACACAGCTAACGTCACCAGCATTATCAAAACGTCAAGTGTGCATGGAGCTGATAAACTCCCGTTTAGGGGCTGTTCAGCATTTTTTTCAGCAGCCCCTGAACTCCCCCTAATGTTCTCCTATGGGTCCGTGTACACATCGTCCTTTACAGGCAGTTGAGTTCACAGTCGTTTTTGAACGCGGAAAACTTGCATTCAGGAGTAGATTTTATCAGCGTTTCAAATGTCAAACACTTATAAACGCGTAAACTCGGCTAACCGCGTTTATAAGCGTTTGCGTTTAGAAGCGTTTTTTTTTAACTGTTCCATATCCAGATGCTGTCCGGAGCCTTTTTTCATCATCAGAAATGAATGCAGAGCGTTTTCCATGTATTTAAATGGACCCGGTACACCAGCGCAGTCAGTTCCAGGTTCCGTGTGAAGGAAACAATGGTAGAACGCGCCGCATTATGTCATGATGGGATCCATAGTGAATACAACCAGAAAAGACCGGTCATCTCCACACATACTGCTCTCTCTGCTTCTGCTCTCTCTATTCCTCTCATAATGTCTGAAATAGTTAATAATTTACAGTTTTTCAGTGCATTCTGGGCATTTGGGAGGGTCTCCTGAGGTTATCTTTTAAAAAAGCTTCTGAACGCAAACGCGCATAAACTGACGTTTTTATAATCTACGTTTCCAGCAGTCAGTTTCCATCGTTGAGAAGAGTTTTCCAAACGCCCCGTGTACATGAGCCCTTAGAACAGCGGTTCTCAACCTGGGGGTCGCGACCCCTTTGGGGAAAACACATATTTCCGATGGTCTTAGGAACCGAGACACCGCTCCCGTCTCCGGCGATGTGTGGGCGGGATGATATGCTGCCCCTGTCACCGCCTCCTCGCCGCTGATTGGCCACCGGAACTGTAGCTCAGGAGAGGCACACAGGCGGCCAATCACCGGCGAGGAGGTGGAGCTTGGAGAGGAGGAGCCGAGCGGCAGCGCGCATAGATCAAAGAAGATCGAGGGAGCTGCAGGAGCGAGTGAAGAGAGAGGCCAGAGAAGGAAGACAGCTGACAGGTAAGTGCAAATTTTGCTGCTGCAGCCAGGTATGCAGGTTGTAGATGGGAGAAGGAGAGAGCGAGCCCAGGCTGGAGCAGGAGTCAGCAAGGTAAGTATCATTGGTGTCAGTGGAAGGGATAGTGCCCCATCATTTGTGTCACTGACACCAACGATGGGGCACTATTCCTCCCCCCACTGACACCAACGATGGGGCACTATTCCTCCCCCCACTGACACCAACGATGGGGCACTATTCCTCCCCCCACTGACACCAACGATGGGGCACTATTCCTCCCCCCACTGACACCAACGATGGGGCACTATTCCTCCCCCCACTGACACCAACGATGGGGCACTATTCCTCCCCCCACTGACACCAACGATGGGGCACTATTCCTCCCCCCACTGACACCAACGATGGGGCACTATTCCTCCCCCCACTGACACCAACGATGGGGCACTATTCCTCCCACTGACACCAACGATGGGGCACTATTCCTCCCACTGACACCAACGATGGGGCACTATTCCTCCCACTGACACCAACGATGGGGCACTATTCCTCCCACTGACACCAACGATGGGGCACTATTCCTCCCACTGATACCAACGATGGGGCACTATTCCTCCCACTGACACCAATGATGGGGCACTATTCCTCCCACTGATACCAACGATGGGACACTATTCATCCCACTGACATCAGTGATGGGGCACTATTTCCTCCCACTGACACCAATGACGGGGCACTATTCCTCCCACTGACACCAATGATGGGGCACTATTCCTCCCACTGACACCAACGATGGGGAACTATTCCTCCCACTGATACCAATGATGGGGCACTATTCCTCCCACTGACACCAATGATGGGGCACTATTCCTCCCACTGACACCAATGATGGGGCACTATTCCTCCCACTGACACCAATGATGGGGCACTATTCCTCCCACTGATACCAACGATGGGACACTATTCATCCCACTGACATCAGTGATGGGGCACTATTCATCCCACTGACATCAGTGATGGGACACTATTCCTCCCACTGCAAAATTACAGTTATGAAGTAGCAACGAAAATAATTTTATGGTTGGGGGTCACCACAACATGAGGAACTGTATTAAGGGGTCGCGGCATTAGAAAGGTTGAGAACCACTGCCTTAGAAGATAATTGATATTTATCCTATGGGGCCCCATTTTTTTTTTTTTTTTAAAGATCAGCTTTTGGTTTATGGTGCCATAAAAGTAATCAAAAAACGGGTAAGACCTTCATACAGGCAATTCCATGCATTCATTGGATCCCAGTGGCAAGAATCAGAGGATTCCTACATATGGGATGACAGGTGTATACAAACCATGGCGGCCTATACAATGTAATGAGAGGATGACATTCACGGTCACTTTTTGCATGTATCGGGTAACCTGCAGTTACCCCTGGTTCACATATGCGTAGGTTCACATCTGTACGGGTGCTGCTGCTGCAGATCCGCACGAAAATCCGTGCAGCCGCACCACCCGCACAGAGAATTGCAGACCCGCAGGCGGTTGCTATTAGTTCTAACGGAACGCCGCCCGCACTGGAAAACGCAACCGCACTGGGAAATGAGGTTCCTATGTGGGCTGCGTTTTCCAAAGAAGTGTAGGGACTTCTTCCCTACAGGGCACTGGAGTCCATTCAAATGAATGGTCTCTCGTGCCCGTGCAAAACGTGGTCCACACGGCCGCATATATGTGAACCGGGGATGAATGAAGCCGTGCGGGCCACGTTTTGCGCGGGCACGAGAGCCCATTCATTTGAATGGACTCCAGTGCCCTGTAGGGAAGAAGTCTCTGCACGTCTTTGGAAAACGCAGCCGCACGGGAACCTCGGTTTCCAGTACAGTTGCGTTTTCCAGTGCGGGCGGCATGCCAATAGAACTAATGGCACCCGCCCGCGGGTCCGCAATCTCTGTGCGGGTGGTGCGGCTGCACGGATTTACGTGCGGCTCCGCAGCTGCACCACCCGCACAGATGTGAACCAAGCCTTAGGGACAAACGATTGACCTACTCGGATGCGTCCAGGCTTGGACATCCATCCATAACTGCGGGAAAGCACTTGCTATGCGGATGCACGCAATGAGCAACGACTGCCGCCGCCATCTTGTTAATTTGTACAGAGAGGCTGCTGCTGGTCACATCCACCCGATTCTATGCTGGAATCTGATGAGTGCATGTCATCGCCGGTGTGAGACCCAATACTTTAAAATAAAGATTCTTTGCTTACTTTGATGTTCGTTGAAATCTGGTGAAAAGTAGTTCAGTAGGCCAGCTCAGTGGATTGCTTTAAAAAAAAAAAAAAAAGTCCTGGATTCTTTCTTGTTTCTAAACATGAGATATGAAATATGAACAAAGCACATCCCTCTATAGTGTGTATTTGTCTCAGTCCAGAGCACTAAGTGTCATTTCTAGCTGTTGCCTCCTTCCTCTGCTATCAGCATGAATCACTTCTGACGAGTTTTCCTGACACCAAGAGAAAAATCAAGAGTTGGTTGTGGCCAGCTCAGTGGATTGCTGTAGGAAAGTCCTGGATTCTTTCTTGGATACACAGAATATAACATTTATAGGGAAAGTTGATCCCGGGGATATCCGATTGCCTCTCGGGGGATCAGTAAGGAATTTGTTTTCCCTGCAGGAGCAAATTGGATCGTGCTTTGCTGGGTTGTTTGCCTTCCTCTGGATCAACTGTGGGTGTAGGATTATAACTTTTTTTTTTTTTTATGGTTGAACTGGATGGACTTTTTATCTTTTTTCAGCCAGACTAACTATGTAACTAGTACAGGTAAAACTAGACACCTAAGAAAACGTGCAAAACATCAACGGTGAGCTTTATAAAGAGGCCCCATATTTATTTCCACCATCACAAGTACAGGGGTGCAAGTCTTCATGATTACTCTCAAGAAGTACAAGTCTGCGTTCACACGGGCGTACTGAAGCACACATCTGCATGAGGGTTGTGTTTGCTCGCAAACGGGATGCACGGGAGTTCTGTGCATCTGCGTGCAAGCAGTCAATTGGGACACAGCCGCTGCTCCCGATTTGACAACCGATTGGGTGCGAGTGCGTGTTTCCCAAATGCAGACAGTGTGAGCTCGGGGCTTCCCAGCTCACTTACCAGCCGGTCTGCAAAACTACCAAATTGGCTCTAAGTGTTTTCATTAACAGCAGAGTTTTGTTTTCACACATTTGCAAATATTTGCGTAAGCCAAGGGACCTCTGTATATGCCGTGGCCCCCCAACTCTAAATTTCCAGAGCCTCCATAGAAGGAGCTCATACAAGAATGAATAGATTAAGGGCAGGTATGGCTGGAGGGAGCCCATCTCTCCCTAATGGCAAAGGGAAGTACGGCAGTGAAGGCATCCAGGGAGTCCATGCACCCAATTCATCCAACCCTACAAAAAAAAAAATGGCAACCACCCCAACCCAACTTTTTTTTTTTTTTTCTTTTGGCCAAAAATCGACCCATCTATGGCCCCAATAAGGGCAGGTATGCTTGGAGGGAGCCCATCTCTCCCTAATGGCAAAGGGAAGTACGGCAGTGAAGGCATCCAGGGAGTCCATGCACCCAATTCGTCCAACCCTACAAAAAAAAAATGGCAACCACCCCAACCCAACTTTTTTTTTTTTTTTCTTTTGGCCAAAAATCGACCCGTCTATGGCCCCCATAAGGGCAGGTATGCTTGGAGGGAGCCCATCTCTCCCTAATGGCAAAGGGAAGTACAGCAGTGAAGGCATCCAGGGAGTCCATGCACCCAATTCGTCCAACCCTACAAAAAAAAATGGCAACCACCCCAACCCAACTTTTTTTTTTTTTTTCTTTTGGCCAAAAATCGACCCATCTATGGCCCCCATAAGGGCAGGTATGCCTGGAGGGGGCCCATCTATCCTTAAAGGCACAGGGACGTACGGCAGCGAAGGCATCAAGGGCGCCCATGTACCTAATTTGTCCAACTCTACGGGAAAAAAAAATGGCAACCACCCCAACCTATAACTAGCCTTTGCAGCAAGGTGCACATGGAACGGCAAAGCACATCTCAAACAAAGGATTTCCCAGCACACTTACCATCCAGCCTGCAAAACAACTGAACTGTCCCCGTGTAACAAAACTCTCTGCTTTTAACATAAACGGTTAGTCAGGGCCAATTCAGTTACTCTGCAGGCTGGCTGGTAAGTGAGCTGGGAAATTTTTGGTTTGTTTGTGATGTATGTGATGGGAGTGACTTTTGGGGGTGGAGGGACCCCTGTGTCAGCTCATGTTCCTTTCATTATGTTTAACCCACCCTGTGCCTGTTAAGGGGTACAGGGTGTGAATGTGAATGTCACAGTATTGTGTATTGGTGTGGGCATTGTCCATTGTTCACTGCCAAGTGGTTGTCCATTGTTCTCTGCCATGTGCTGCATCCCATTGTTTTGTGTCTTGGTTTGGTGGGGGGCGTTTCCTGTAGCCCTTCCCACTGATGGGCCGGGCTGATGATGTGTTTCCTGTTCCTGGGTGTGTTTCCCCGCCTTGTGTATATATATATCTTGTGTTTGTGTAAAAATAAAGGAGTTGACTTCCCGTCTTAAGAGTCTGGTGCTGTCTATTTCCTGCATGATCAGCGGTGGTATCCGGGGATTTGTGCTCGGACAGGGAAGCGGTAGTATAACGGAAATACCGCACGGAAGTGCGGTCTGGGTCCGGTTCCGTTACAATGTGTATTGCCCTTCCATGCGCACTTTGGTGCAAAGGCCAGTTATAGGTTGGAGTAACTGCCATTTTTCAGGGGCCTGCACCCATACAGATCTCAAACTTGGGAGCAGCGGCTGTGTCCCAGTTGACATGACTGGGACCGCCTGCATGGGGATACACAAAACGCCTGGCCCTTACACAGATGTACGCTATATGGCGCCCGTGTGAATAAGGCCTACTTTATAAAACGTTTCCATATATTGTATTTGTTTCCAGATAGAAAACGACATGGAATCAAAAACAAATCTTGGCACAGCGCCGTTACAGTACCAAAGTGGACCCCTTGAGCAAGCAACCAGCTTGCAGCCGTTAGATCTCCCTCAGTCTGCAATGGGCAACGTGCAAATATTTAAGAGATCGCGAAAGAAGAAAATTCTAACACCCTCCATGGATTGTAAGGGGCTATAGATGGAAATGTGTTTCACTCATTAGTAACAGAAGGGGAAAAGCGCCACTAATTTATTAGAAATCCAAACTGGTCACATTTTAACCACTTCCAGACCGGACACTTTTACCCCCTTCCTGACCAGGGCAATTTTCAGCTTTTAGCGCTATCACACTTTGAATGACAATTGCGCGGTCATGCAACACTGTACCCAAATGAATTTTTTACCATTTTTTTTAGATAGATAAAGCTTTATTTTGGTGGTATTTATTCACCACTGGGATTTGTATTTTTTTTGCTATGTAAATGAAATGTCCAAAAAATTTTTAAAAAAGTGTTTTTTTTTATAAAATTTTGCAAATAAATAATATTTCATCATAAATCTTAGCCAAAATTTATTCCGTTATTTTTTTAGTAAAAAAAAAAATCCAAATTAGTTTATAAGCAAAAATTATAATTTTTAAACATTTTTTTTTACATTTTTATTTTATTTTTTTATATTATTATTTATTTTTTTTACATACTGTCACCCTAGCAGTACAGTGTCACCATGGTGACACTGTACTACTTGTGGGGGGTGATAAAGATTTTTTTTTTTTTTTTTTACACTGATTGCTTTTACACCCATATAGGATGTAAAAGCAATCATTTATCTTTCTCTCTGTCTGCATTCCTGCACTCATTGAGAAGTACTGAGTGAGCTGTGATTGGTCAAAGCTTGTCACATGGTACAAGGCTTTTGTGAATAGCCCTGTACCATGTGATCTCTGTGATCATTCACAGATTTCACACATAGTAAGCAATGATGTCAGAAGTGACATCTTGCTTACTACTTTGCATGTGATCACGGATTCGCCAATCAGTGATCACATGATCGGGACCTCGTACAGAGGTCCCGTCCGACGATCGGTGTTTCACTGTGTCCGGAGGACACAGCGGGCACCGGATCGCGGTGCTGCACGCTCCCAGGGAGAGCGCACAAGCAGGGTGCGGGGAGGCCGTTTATAGACGGCCACCCGACCCTGCAGTGCCACCGTCCGGCCGTTTATATACAACGGCCGGTCGGGAAGTGGTTAAAAAAAAAAAATACAGGCTCGTCTATGTGCAGGACGTCCGTTGGGTAGCGCATCTAGGAATACGCGGTGTCCGCTCCGGAGAACCACCAGGAAGGGGGAGACTACTGGCCAATTTCATCCAAGATAGGGGCGAGGGCGGAAGTTGGGTGAAGCGGAGCGTAGAACGCAGCGCCAGCAGAATGACGTCACCAAGTTGAGGAGATGCGCAACAGTTTTTCTTGAAGCATGTGCAATGCCGGGTGTGAGCATGCGCGCTCCTTTCTCAAGCTCAATTTGGATTTCTAATAAGTTTGTTTACAACTATACTTTGAACCCCCCCCCCCCCCCTTCGCTCTTCTCCCTCTTCTTTCTGCAGGGCCTTTTGTGACAGATCTGAGTAATGTTCTGTGCCAGTGCTGACCAATCAGAATGGCTCTGATCCGTCCCAGAAATCGCTGCAGAGGGAAGAGCAGGGATTTCAAATCCCTGAACCACTACACTGTCTGCGTGGGTACTGACAGTTCATCACCCACCAAGGCAAGTACAGCGGGACTAGGGGAGGGGGGGGGGGTTGTAGGGTGTTAGTTTAAACAGGGCCAGGACAAGGAGGGGCGGCTGCCTTGGGCACTGTGGTATGATGTGAGGTGAGGGGGTACCACAAGGAGATTGGGGGGAGGAGAGCAGTGTTGGGAGGGGGAATTCGGTGGGCAGCGTGGGGTAAGATTTGTTCTAGGAGGGGAAATTATTTTTTAGGGAGGGGGTTCTAGTAGTTGTAATTTGGGGGATTTGTGTTGGGAGGGGGTATTTTTTGCTAGGAGGGGAACTTTTTTTTGACGGGGGGGGAGAGATTTGTGCTGGTAGGTATATTCGGACGGTATTTGTGCTAGGATGGGGGATTTGTGCTGGGTGGGGGTGAGGGGATTTATGCTAGGAGGGGTGATTTTTTTTTTTCCTTTTTTTGGGGGGGGGGGATTTTTCCTGGAGGAATTTGGGGAAAGAGAGGATGTGAACTGGGGAGGGGGCAAAGATTTGGGTTTGGAGAGGGAATTTGTGCTGGGAGGGGAACTTTTTTGTGGGGAGATTTGTGCTGGTAGGGATAACCGAACAGTACTTGTGCTAGGATGGGGGATTGGGGAATTGTGCTGGGTGGGGGTGAGAGGATTTGTGCTGGGGGGGGGATGGGGGTGACTTTTTTTGGGGGGGGGGGGTTGATTTTTCTTGGAGGAATTTGGAAAAAGAGAGAGGAAAAGAGGAAATGAACTGGGGGGGGGCAAAGATTTGTGTTGGGTGGGGGGATTTCAGCAGGAGGGGCAGATTTGTACCTGGAGGGTGTTGAATTTTAGAGGTAAGCATGCAGATCAAAAGATTTTTTGGGAAGGGGAGGGGGTGTTTACTGCCACATAATAATCATATTTTTTTGGTGGGGGGAATTTTAGAGGTAAGAATACAGATCTTTTTTGGGAAGAGGAGGGGGTGTTGGCTGACACAGAATAAGCATACTTTTTTTTTTTTTTTTTTTTTTTGGGGGGGGGGGGGGGGGGCAGGGATTTTTCCTGGAGGAATTTGGGGAAAGAGAGAGGAAGTGAACTGGGGGGAGCAAAGATTTGTGCTGGGAGGGGGGATTTCAGCAGGAGGGGCAGATTTGTACTTGGAGGAGGGTGAACTTTAGAGGTAAGATCTTTTTTGGGAAGGGGAGGGGGTGTGACATTCGAACAGTATTTGTGCTAGGATGGGGGATTTGTGCTAAGAGGGTTTTTTTTTTGGGGGGGGGGGGAATTTTTCCTGGAGGAATTTGGAGAAAGAGAGAGGAAGTGAACTGGAGGGGGAAAGATTTGTGTTGGGAGGGGGGATTTGTGCTGGTAGGGATATTCGAACAGTATTTGAGCTAGGATGGGGGATTTGTGCTAAGAGGGGTGTTTTTTTTTTTTGGGGGGGGGGGCGGGGATTTTTCCTGGAGGAATTTGGGGAAAGAGAGAGGAAGTAAACTGGGGGGAGCAAAGATTTGTGCTGGGAGGGGGGATTTCAGCAGGAGGGGCAGATTTGTACTTGGAGGGGGGTGAACTTTAGAGGTAAGATCTTTTTTGGGAAGGGGAGGGGGTGTTGGCTGATACTTAATAAGCATACTTTTTTTTTGGGGGGGGGGGGGGGGCGGGGATTTTTCCTGGAGGAATTTGGGGAAAGAGAGAGGAAGTGAACTGGAGGGGAGCAAAGATTTGTGTTGGGAGGGGGGGTGGATTTGTGCTGGTAGGGACATTCGAATAGTATTTGTGCTAGGATGGGGGATTTGTGCTAAGAGGGGTTTTTTTTGGGGGGGGGGGGAATTTTTCCTGGAGGAATTTGGGGAAGGAGAGCGGAAGTGAACGAGAGGGGGGCAAAGATTTGTGTTGGGAGGGGGGATTTCAGCAGGAGGGGAAGATTTGTACTTGGAGGGGGGTGAATTTTAGAAGTAAGCATGCAGATCAAAAGATCTTTTTTGGGAAGGGGAGGGGGTGTTGGCTGACACTTAATAAGCATACTTTTTTTTTTTGGGGGGGGGGGATTTTTTCTGGAGGAATTTGGGGAAAGAGAGAGGAAGTGAACTGGAGGGGGGCAAAGATTTGTGTTGGGAGGGGGGATTTGTGCTGGTAGGGATATTCGAACAGTATTTGTGCTAGGATGGGGGATTTTTGCTAAGAGGGGTGTTTTTTTTGGGGGGGGCGGGGATTTTTCCTGGAGGAATTTGGGGAAAGAGAGAGGAAGTGAACTGGAGGGGGGAAAGATTTGTGCTGGGAGGGGGAATTTCAGCAGGGGGGCAGATTTGTACTTGGAGGGGGGTGAATTCTAGAGGTAGGCATGCAGATTAAAGATCTTCTTTGGGAAGTGGGGGGGGGGGGGGGGTGTTGGAGGACACATAATAATCATACTTCTTTTGGGGGGGAGGGGGCAGTTTGGTATGTTTGCCCTGGGCTTTAGACGCCCTTGTCCCAGCATGGAGGTCACCGTTTCATTTTTTCTGAAAAGATGAGCTAGCTCTCACTTCAGCCTTCAATGACCTAGAAAGTACTATATCTTGCGGATTGACATCACCAACTGCACAAGTAGCATTCTTAGGAGGTCAGAAATGGCAGCCCATGCAGTTCCCGGTTTTAAAATTTTTAGGTTTTCAGCCCTTCAAACCCCTTTAACTCAGTAGAACATAAATACAAAAATTAGCTACAAAACGCAATATATGTGTATAAAAATAAATTGCATAGTGATAAAGAATACATTACTGAATGAATGGCCCCCCGAGTTATAGTCCAGGCGCAGTCGCCTCATCACCAGCTTCAAGCCCCCCAAGCAATACTGGATGAAGGCCACAAAGCGCATCTTCTTACTGGTGCTTCTTGGAAGGCACGCGGGATCGGGCGAGAAATACGATGCCAACTGCGACCGCGCTCAGGAGTAACGCCAACAAAGGGCGGTAGAAGAACCAACCGGCAGCGATTGTCAGCAGAGAGAGTGAAGAGGACAAACACAGAGCGAACAATTTGAGGCCAAGATTGACGAGATCACGGACGATGGGGAACCAATCCACTGCAGAGAAAGAAAAAAAATGGACAATACCTTTAATTAGCAGCTTATGCCAAGGCACTACATACACGATGGTGCAGCAGTCACGTTTCCTGGACAGGAATGGGTGCTGAACCGCAAAAAGGGACGACTTCCCAACCCAAAGCAAACAGATTCCAGCTGCTGTTCTTCAAAGACGGAAGGAAATTAAAAGTAGACGTGCGGTTAGTTTTGTTCCGAATCAAAATTTTTGTTATTCGGAAATTCGAATTTCCAAAATTACAATAGTAACGAAATTAAATAAATCTGAAATAACAAAATGAAATTTTGCCCGAAATCCAAATCAATCGCAAATCGAATTTGAAAATTAATATTGTCGATTTCCTTTGAATTTCGAAAAGAACAGCATAAAAACAGGCTAGAATAGAATAGAAAATAAATAGTATATAAAAAAAAAAAAAATACAGTAGAATAGAATACAGTAAAACAAAACAGAATAGAAAAAAAAAAAATAGATTTGAATAGAATAAAAATTTCAAAATTCAAAAAGAATAGTATAAAACAGAATAGAAGAGAGTAAAACAGACTAGAACAGAAAATAAAAGAACCGCATAAAAGAGAAAAGAAAAGGAATAGAATAGAAAAGAAAAGAATATAATAAAATAGAGTAGAATAGAAAAGAATACAGTAAAACAAAACAGAATAGAAAAATAATAGATTTGAATAGAGTAGAATAAAATCAAAATTCAAAAAGAATAGTATAAAACAAAAACAGAATAGAAGAGCGCAAAACAGACTAGAACAGAAAACAAAAGAACAGCATAAAAATAGAAAAGAAAAGGAATAGAATAGAAAAGGAATACATAGAGTAGAACAGAAAATAATACAGTAAAACAAAACAGAATAGAAAAAAAACTAAAATAGATCTGAATGAAATCGAAATTCAAAAAGAATAGTATAAAACAAAAACAGAATAAAAGAGAGAGTAAAACTGAATAGAAAATAAAAGAACAGCATAAAAAAGAAAAGAAAACAAAATAAATAGAGTAGAACAGAAAAGAATACAGTAAAACAAAATCGAAAAAAAAAATAGATTTGAATAAAATGAAAATTCCGAACTTCAAAAATAATAGTATAAAACAAAAACAGAATAAAAGAGTAAAACAGACTAGAACAGAAAATAAAAAAAACAGCATAAAATAGAAAAGAAAATGAATAGAATAGAAAAGAATAGAATAAATAGAGTAGAACAGAAAAGAATACAGTAAAACAAAAACAGAATAAAAAAAATTAAAATAGATTTGAATAAAATCGAAATTCCGAACTTCAAAAATAATAGTATAAGACAAAAACAGAATAGAACAGAAAATAAAAGAACAGCACAAAATAGGGGAAAAAAAGGAATAGAAAAGAATAGAATAGAGTAGAATAGAAAAGAATACAGTAAGACAAAACAGAATAGAATAAAAAAATAGAACATGTTTAAACAGAATAGAACAAAATTGAATATAGCTGTCTGAAATTTGAATAGAATAGAACAAAACAATAGAAAAGAATAAAATAAAATAGAAAAGGAAATAGAATGGAATAGAATGGAATATAGCCGTCTTCTGAAATTGGTTGAACTGGATGGACTTTTGTGTTTTTTCAGCCAGACTAACTATGTCATGCTCACCCAGCGTATGGAAGATCTTCATCATAAGACTGATGCCCATAAACATCATGAACCAGCCGGCACCTCGCAGCATCCAGGTCTTCATTGTGTTACTCTGATGCTCGGCATGGAAGATCTCCTGTAAAGTGGCCACACACACAGCATTCTCAAGGTGTTCCCAGGCAAGTTAAGTCCAGAAAAACATTCTGGGAGTTTCAGAAATCCTGTCCTAGTTACAAACAGTGCTTAGCGGGGTTCCCCTTCCACAAAAAGGGGGTCATTCAGGACAAGGACTAACCTCAGCATTGAGATTCCCCATATAGAGCAGCTCCAGCTGATCTCCTGATTTGGTTTTGTACGGGACCAGTTCCACCCCTCGCTGCCGCGCCACCACACTCACCTAACAGGAAAATATGGGAGAAGTAAACAGAACAGCAACTCAATGGATGAAATCTGAACCCAACATTAATGCCGGCCATAGACGGGTCGAAAATCGGCTGATTTTTCGTCCGAAAAAAAAAAAAAACAGCCGATTTGCACACCGTTTTTCAGGGTTTTTGCACATTTTTTTTTATCGGGCATGTTGGAAAATTCACGGCCGAGTTTGACGATTGGCTGATTTTCCCGGCAATGATAGGCAAAATTGGAAGAGGAAGGAAAAAGGAAAAAAGAGGAAGGAAAAAAGGAGAAGGAAGAAGGAAAAAAGGAGAAGGAAGAAGGAAAAAAGAAGGAAAAAGGAAGGAAAAAGGAAGAAGGAAAAAGGAAAAAGGGAAGGAGGAAAAAAGGAAGGAGGAAGCAGGAAAAAGGAAAAAGGGAAGGAGGAAGAAGGAAAAAGGGAAGGAGGAAGAAGGAAAAAGGGAAGGAGGAAGAAGGAAAAAGGGAAGGAGGAAGAAGGAAAAAGGGAAGGAGGAAGAAGGAAGGAGGAAAAAAGGAAGGAAGGAGGAAAAAGGAAGAAGGAAAAAAGGAAAAAAGGAAAAAGGAAGGAGGAAGAAGGAAAAAAGAAGGAAAAAGGAAGGAGGAAGAGGGAAAAAAGAAGAAGGAAGAGGGAAAAAAGAAGGAAGAGGGAAAAAAGAAGGAAGGAGGAAAAAAGAAGAAGGAAAAAAGAAGAAGGAAGAAGGAAAAAAGAAGAAGGAAGAAGGAAAAAAGAAGAAGGAAAAAAGAAGAAGGAAGAAGGAAAAAAGAAGGAAGAAGGAAAAAAGAAGAAGGAAGAAGGAAAAAAGAAGAAGGAAGAAGGAAAAAAGAAGAAGAATTCCAGTCCGCTATTATATTTTATATGAAAAGTCTTGCGGTTGCAACAATGTATCCAAATAAAACCATCTGTATCCGAAATGGATACAAATACATTGTTGACTTTTCATATAAAATATAATAGCGGACTGGAATTCTTTTTATTATTCTTGCTCCCCTGTCTCTGCAGGGACAGAAGTAATTGTGGGGTTAAATGCCGGCCATAGACGGGACGAAAATCGGCCAATTGTTTTTACTGTTGGGGGTAACATCGGCAGATCGAACGACTTATTATTATTATTTTTTTTTTTTTTTAACGGCCGTTTTTCGCCCCGTCTATTGCCTGCTTAACAACTCTTTATGGCTCCACACGGGGCGTTTTCATAACGCTGGTAACGTTCGCTGTGTAAAGTCAAGTTAAAAACGTGCGTTTTTCAGCATTTTTGCATTAGCGTTTTTCCACGTTTGTGGTTTTTAGCGGTTCTTTTGACTAAAAAAAAAAACCAAAAACTTTTTTTTGGCCAAAAAACATCCAAAAATGCAGAGTTGCGGCATTTTACCATCTTAAAAAACTCCTCTAGACACCCGCTAGTCCTGGGTTTTTTTCCAGCCAAAAAAACGTTGATTCCAGTCTCTGTGTATGGAGACATAAGATAACATGCTGGGGGGTTTACTGGATGGAGGAAAAGACATCAAAGGCCAAAAACAGCCGCTGTAAAATGTCCCGTGTGCTGGAGGACTAAAGCAGATCTGCGCTAAAAAGTGTTGTGATTAGAAACAAACTTTTAGAACAATAAACAGATGATTACCGTGTCCACTGAGCCGAATGAATTTCCCAGGGAAACACCAGCGTACCAGAAGGAGATCCGTAGATCACCAACCTGAAATGTGAAGAAGGAAGACAGATAATTTGACTCTAAGTCCTTTCCAAACACATTCAAAATTGCCATATGGGCCGAGAGAGAACCCTGAATTCACTATATCCGCTCTCCCCGGACCCCGCATTCGCTATATCCGCTCTCCCCGGACCCCGCATTCGCTATATCCGCTCTCCCCGGACCCCGCATTCGCTATATCCGCTCTCCCCGGACCCGCATTCGCTATATCCGCTCTCCCCGGACCCCGCATTCGCTATATCCGCTCTCCCCGGACCCCGCATTCGCTATATCCGCTCTCCCCGGACCCCGCATTCGCTATATCCGCTCTCCCCGGACCCCGCATTCGCTATATCCGCTCTCCCCGGACCCCGCATTCGCTATATCTGCTCTCCCCGGACCCCGCATTCGCTATATCCGCTCTCCCCGGACCCCGCATTCGCTATATCCGTTCTCCCCGGATCCCGCATTCGCTATATCCGCTCTCCCCGGACCCCGCATTCGCTATATCCGCTCTCCCCGGACCCCGCATTCTCTATATCCGCTCTCCCCGGACCCCGCATTCGCTATATCCGCTCTCCCCGGACCCCGCATTCACTATATCCGTTCTCCCCGGGCCCCGCATTCACTATATCCGCTCTCCCCGGACCCCGCATTCTCTATATCCGTTCTCCCCGGGCCCCGCATTCTCTATATCCGCTCTCCCCGGACCCCGCATTCACTGTATCCGCTCTCCCCGGACCCCGCATTCACTATATCCGCTCTCCCCGGACCCCGCATTCACTGTATCCGCTCTCCCCGGACCCTGCATTCACTATATCCGCTCTCCCCGGACCCCGCATTCACTGTATCCGCTCTCCCCGGACCCCGCATTCGCTATATCCGCTCTCCCCGGATCCTGCATTCACTGTATCCGCTCTCCCCGGACCCCGCATTCGCTATATCCGCTCTCCCCGGACCCCGCATTCACTATATCTGCTCTCCCCGGACCCTGCATTCACTATATAACCTCCCTGTCTGAGGCACGGCGAGTATTTCCTACCTCTGGATTCTTGGGGTTGGCGCTATGATAGAAGTAATTTCCTTCTGTGATGACATCAGCCTGTGGATTCCCCTTCTGCGTCAAACTCAGCAGTTTGAAATCGTTGATCTTCTCAACCAGACCTATAAAAGGAACAAAGTTAACCGCTCTTAGAGCCTTCCTTCAACCCTGATGCAAGCTGGATCTTGGTAGGAGTTCTGCAAATATCAAATCGCCTTGATTGGTGGATGCCGGTCTGCAGGGGTGGGCTGTGTTTGTGTGCGGAATGCTCTAGGTAACACGCTGAGCTTCCATGATTGAAAGAGCTGAAATCCAATGAATGAAAAGGGGGCGGGCCAGGGACGACCAGTCTGCTGATGTTGCTGGACTTCCTCCAGCCAGGAGATGAGGCGGGTTGTGTTCAGTAAAAGCAGAATAGGAGATTCCATTAGAGGAGAGGAATCTGTACAACTGCAAAAAAAGTGTAAAGTCTACGGAAAATCTTACAGATCACTGACATTAGTCTCACCTTTAGACAGGTAGTAACTTCCAACCTGGACATCTGATGCAACAGCCGTGAATGACTCCACCGCCATGGCGCTGCAAAAAAGATGGACAGTTGCTTTACATGACCTTGTACAGACAGTACGATGTCCAGATACATTGCCTCCCGCGCTTCTTGGCTTAGTGCACGCAAGCGCACCAGCCCCCACCCGCAGGGACTGTACACAGCAGGGGGGTCTGTCAGCAAGTCCCAGCCAATGATTCCTCGATTGGGTCCAACCACAGCCCCATGTTGGAAATCAACACAGGGCTCTATACAGAGTAGATTCTCTCAGTTGATTTTTTTTTTTAACTGGATATGTTTTATAGCAGAAAGTAAAAATAAAAAAAAAAAAAAAAAAAAAAAAAAAAAGATATATACATACATACACACACATATATATATATTTTTTTTAACTGGATAGGTATGTGTATATGTATGTATGTATTATATATATATATATATATATATATGTGTATTTATGCATCTTTTTTTTTTTTTCTGCTATAAAACATATCCAGTTAAAAAAAAAAAAAAAAAATCAACCGACTGGAGGAGAGGAGCCGCTACACCTGTGCAAGACTGGAGGGGAGGAGAGGAGCCGCTACACCTGTGCAAGACTGGAGGGGAGGAGCCGCTACACCTGTGCAAGACTGGAGGAGGGGAGGAGCCGCTACACCTGTGCAAGACTGGAGGAGGGGAGGAGCCGCTACACCTGTGCAAGACTGGAGGAGGGGAGGAGCCGCTACACCTGTGCAAGACTGGAGGAGGGGAGGAGCCGCTACACCTGTGCAAGACTGGAGGAGGGGAGGAGCCGCTACACCTGTGCAAGACTGGAGGAGGGGAGGAGCCGCTACACCTGTGCAAGACTGGAGGAGGAGAGGAGCCGCTACACCTGTGCAAGACTGGAGGAGGAGAGGAGCCGCTACACCTGTGCAAGACTGGAGGGGAGGAGCCGATACACCTGTGCAAGACTGGAGGGGAGGAGCCGGTACACCTGTGCAAGACTGGAGGGGAGGAGCCGGTACACCTGTGCAAGACTGGAGGGGAGGAGCCGGTACACCTGTGCAAGACTGGAGGGGAGGAGCCGGTACACCTGTGCAAGACTGGAGGGGAGGAGCCGGTACACCTGTGCAAGACTGGAGGGGAGGAGCCGGTACACCTGTGCAAGACTGGAGGGGAGGAGCCGATACACCTGGGCAAGACTGGAGGGGAGGAGCCGATACACCTGGGCAAGACTGGAGGGGAGGAGCCGATACACCTGTGCAAGACTGGAGGGGAGGAGCCGATACACCTGTGCAAGACTGGAGGGGAGGTCGGAGGGAGGATTTGTAGAAAGATCACCTGGGATTGCGATGGGCGATTTCTCGGTCGAAATGTCTGCTGCTCACCACCTCCGATTTCCATTCTGTATCTAAAAGGAACAAAAAAGGTTTTCGGTGAGACAACTTTAGAAGTTAGCGTTTACTCCTGCATAGGACTAGTATACACAGAATGTGAAGAGGCGTTTCCATGCATCCGCCTCTATGGCTTGCAGTGAGGGGTAAAAGCACACGGATGTAAAAAAAAAAATGACCTTCAACGGATTGAAAAGCCTTTTCCGCCCAGACCACAGGAGGGAGAGAACTGACGCTTTTCAGTGCTGAAATGACTTATTTAATGCACAGAAATTAATTTTGCTACCAATAGGGGGGAAAAAATGATTTCCTGCCGTCACTGTTCTATGATGGTACTTACTGTATGTGTATCTCGTCTCTGTTTTTTTCTCTCCGTCTTCTTCATAGTCTCTGTGAAAAAACATCATTTAAAAAGTTTAAAAATGTAGAACTTTGGTCTAAATAAGTGTTTGCATGGTCTCAGAAAGCAGAGTCACTTAAGCTCACGCACTCGGGATGTTTTTACAGCGGCTGCTTTTGGCTTTTTTTTTTCTACAGCCAGTAAACCCCCCCAGCATGTTATCCTATGTGTCCATACACACCGAGACTGGAATCAACGTTTTTTTGGCTGGGATGCTTTATGGCTGGAAAAAAAAAACGCCCAGCACTAGTGGGTTTCTAGTTTTTTAACTGTAAAAAATGCTTAACGCTGAAAAACGCGGTAAAACGTCGCAAACCGGTGTTTTTGGACTTTTTGTGACCAAAAAAAAAAAAAAAAAATTTTTTATATTAACCACTTGAGCTCCAGAGGATTTACCCCCCTTAATGACCACGCCTCTTTTTGCTACTCGGCGCTGCACTAATTCAACTGATAATTGCGCGGTCATGCAATGCTGCACCCAAACTAAATTTATGTCCTTTTTACACAAATAGAGCTTTCTTTCGGTGGTATTTGATCACCTGTGCGCTTTTTATTTTTCACGCTATAAACAAAAAAAGGCCAAAAATTTTGAAGAAAAACAATATTTTTTACTTTCAGCTATAAAAAATATATAGTAAACTCAAAGTTGGTTATAAATTTAGGCCAAAATGTATTCTGCTCCATGTTTTTGGTAAAAAAAACCCCAATAAGTGTATATTGATTGCTTTGTGTGAAGTTATAGCGTCTACAAACTATGGGATAGATACTGCAATTTACGCCATTTTTCTGCTATACAGCGCTGCGCTAGTTTAACGGACAATTGCGCGGTCATGCAATACGGTACATAAATTAAATTTGCAGCCTTTTTTCCCCACAAATTGAGCTTTTTTTGGGTGGTATTTGATCGCCTGTGCGGTTTTTATTTTTTGCGCTATAAAAAAAAAGGCTGACAATTTTGAGGAAAAAAAAAAAACAATATTTTGGACTTTTTGCTATAAAACATGTCCAGTTAAAAAAAAAAAAAAAAAAATGCAAAAATCAAATTTAGTCATAAATTTCTGCCAAAATGCATTCTGCGACGTGTCTTTGCTAAAAAAAAAACCCAATACGTGTAAATTAATTGGTTTACGTGAAAGTTACAGCGTTTACAAATGGCGGGAAAGATACTGGGATTTTTAGGGGTTTTTTATACTAATAATGGCAGCGATCAGCGACTTATGGCGGCGATCAGGGACTTATGGCGGGACTGCAGCGGACGTTCTGACATTGGGGGGTACTGACTTGGGGTCACTGACATCCCCAAAAACACTAATAAAGTGATCAGTGCAAAAAAAAAAAAAACACTGACACTGTACTAATGGCACTGGGGAGGAAGGGGTTAACCTTATTTTGCAGGGAAGGGTTATCGGAGTGAGGGGAGTGTTTTACTAGGGGGCGGGGTGTGTACTGCACGGGACACCGCTGATCGAGAGAGTGAAACTCTTCATTCTCGATCAGCTCGTCCTTGAGCTGTCAGGGAAGTGACAGACAGCACAGCTACTGCAGCTGTGCTGTCTGTCACTGTTTGCCGACGATCGCCGGGAAACAGCCAGTAAGCACCGGCTGTGACCCGGCGACTGACTTCCGCGGCGGTGATCGGTGGGACAGATAGGGCGGCGGCACCCCTCACGCGCGCCCCCTATCTGTTTACAAAAACACGCGTTTTAAAACGTGGTTTTGCCTGCCCGTGCCGCCCTGCCGCCGTATTTCTACAGTGGTTAAAAAAAAAAAAAAAACCGCAAACGTGGCAAAGCAATGCAAAAAATGATTAAATAAAAGCTGAAAAACTGAAGTTTTTAATGTGACTTTACACAGCTAATGTTACCAGCATTATCAAAACATCCCGTGTGCGTGGAGCCTAAATGACAATTGTGCGATCATGCGACACTGTACCCAAATTCAATTTTTATTTCTTTTTTCCGCACAAATAGAGCTTACTTTTGGTGCCATTTAATCACCATTGTTTTCTTTTTTTTGCTAAATAAAAAAGGAAAAACAGATCAAGCATTTAAAAAAAACAAAAAAAAAAAAACACACGAGTTTATTTTTTGTTTCGGTTATAAAATAAATAATCTTCTTCATAAGTTTAGACCAAAATGTGTTCGGCTAAATTTCTTTGGTGAAAATTACCCAAATCATTGTCTATTAGTCTGTAGGGAAGTTGTATCATGCACAAATTATGGTGTATATACAGTATATGAAAATGATTCAGTCCTTGACCCCCCCCCCCCCCCCCAGATTCTCTCAATTTCTGAAGTGAAGAGAAACCTACACAATGGGGACCATGGTAGTTCATTGAGGACTACAAGCTGACAGCCGCTAAGGCGGTCGGGACTTGTAGTCTCTGAATCTGTATAGTAGTGATTTCATAATTATCAATCAGCTGCTGCACTTGCAGGGCTCTAATGAGGAAAGTGGCAGGGTCTGCATCCCTTTACCCCGGGTTCACACCTATGAGGCTGTTCGGGCCGCATTTTGCTCGAGCACGAGAGCCCATTAATTTGAATGGACTCCCGTGCCGGTGACACGCAGTAAAGAAGTCCCTGCACTTCTTAGGAAAACGCACGGGAATCTCGGTTCCCAGTACGGTTGCGTTTTCCAGTGGGGGCGGCGTGCCATTAGAACTAATGGAACCCGCCCGCGGGTCTGCATTTCTCTGTGCGGGTGGTGCGGCTGCACGAATTTTTGTACGGATCCGCAGCGACACCACCCGCACATATGTGATCCAAGGGTCACAGAGGTCTGTGAAAGAATGACGCGGCCATGTGGGCGGTGCCCCGCACGGCCACGTTTATTTTAACACCTTGACGCCGAGCGCACGCAAATATGCAGCCTCTTGGCGTCTGGGCCTTGATGCCGAGCGACCGCATCTTTGTGTGCACTTAGAAAATACATATATGCTGAGCGCTCCCAGCACATATGTCCGTGACTCACGGAAAGGTCCCCATCTCCCCTTTCGATTGGACACTTTTCCGGTGCGAATCACGGCGGTCACATGACCCTAAAACCCCGCCCACCTCCGGACTTCTGAAACTCTTAAAGGGGCGGGAGGCGCCGGCGCTAAGAGGTTAAATTTGACAGCTACCAACAGGAGAGAAGATCCCTCGCTAGCTATCAAAGTGGGGATCGGGGAGGGGGGGGGGTTGTGTTGGAAAGGGGGGGTGCAGTCTGATCAAAACGTGTGACAACTGGAATATGGGTGTAACATTTAACAAAAGGTGAACTTATCCTTTGGGGCGGTTTATCTGACACACCAGTCAGACATATGACATATCCGGCATCACCTGATATTGGTCACATGGCATCCCAACTCCCTATATCTGCATATTTACTTCTGAGTTTGTTTGCTACTTTGTTTTCTTAGGCAGGGTTGAGCGCCTGTGTTTGTTTTACTTTGGGATAACAAGACTTTTAACCCTTGCAGTGCAGGGGGACCCCTCCAATCTGCTGGAGGTTCCTCTTTCTCTTGGTGTCAGGAAAACTCGTCAGCGGTGATTCATGCTGATAGCAGAGGAAGCAGGAAGCAGATAGAAATGACACTTAGTGCTCTGGACTGAGACAAATACACACTATAGAGGGATATGCTTTGTTCATATTTCATATCTGATGTTTACAACTACTTTAAGGCCCTGTTCACATATTGCTTAGCAAGAACGAGGGTTACATAATTAGTCTGGCTGAAAAAAAAAAAGACAAAAATCCATCCACTTCAACCATTAAAAAAAAAAAAAAAAAAAAAAAAAGTTATAATCCGACACCCACAGTGGATCCAGAGGAAGGCAAAAAAAACCCAGCAAAGCATGATCCAATTTGCTCCTGCAGGGAAAACATTCCTTCCTGATCCCCCGAGAGGCAATCGGATATTCCCGGGATCAACGTTCCCTATAAATGTTATATCCAGTTATATTCTGTGTATCCAAGAAAGAATCCAGGACTTTCCTACAGCAATCCACTGAGCTGGCCACAACCAACTCTGGAGGGAGTCCATTTCACATCTCTCCTTTTTCTCTTGGTGTCAGGAAAACTCGTCAGCGGTGACTCATGCTGATAGCAGAGGAAGGAGGCAGCAGATAGAAATGACACTTTGTGCTCTGGACTGAGACAAGTACACACTATAGAGAGCTATGCTTTGTTCATATTTCATATCTGATGTTTACAACTACTTTAAGGCCCTGTTCACATATTGCTTAGCAAGAACGAGGGTTACATAATTAGTCTGGCTGGAAAAAAAAAAAAAAAAAGACAAAAGTCCATCCAGGTCAACCATTAAAAAAAAAAAAAAAAAAAAAAAAAAAAGTTATAATCCGACACCCACAGTGGATCCAGAGGAAGGCAAAAAAAACCCAGCAAAGCACGATCCAATTTGCTCCTGCAGGGAAAACATTCCTTCCTGATCCCCCAAGAGGCAATCGGATATTCCCGGGATCAACTTTCCCTATAAATGTTATATCCAGTTATATTCTGTGTATCCAAGAAAGAATCCAGGACTTTCCTACAGCAACCCACTGAGCTGGCCACAACCAACTCTTGAGGGAGTCCATTTCACATCTCTCATTTTTCTCTTGGTGTCAGGAAAACTCGTCAGCGGTGACTCATGCTGATAGCAGAGGAAGGAGGCAGCAGATAGAAATGACACTTTGTGCTCTGGACTGAGACAAGTACACACTATAGAGAGCTATGCTTTGTTCATATTTCATATCTGATGTTTACAACTACTTTAAGGCCCTGTTCACATATTGCTTAGCAAGAACGAGGGTTACATAGTTAGTCTGGCTGAAAAAAAAAAAGACAAAAATCCATCCACTTCAACCATTAAAAAAAAAAAAAAAAAAAAGTTATAATCCGACACCCACAGTGGATCCAGAGGAAGGCAAAAAAAACCCAGCAAAGCATGATCCAATTTGCTCCTGCAGGGAAAACATTCCTTCCTGATCCCCCGAGAGGCAATCAGATATTCCCGGGATCAACGTTCCCTATAAATGTTATATCCAGTTATATTCTGTGTATCCAAGAAAGAATCCAGGACTTTCCTACAGCAATCCACTGAGCTGGCCACAACCAACTCTGGAGGGAGTCCATTTCACATCTCTCATTTTTCTCTTGGTGTCAGGAAAACTCGTCAGCGGTGACTCATGCTGATAGCAGAGGAAGGAGGCAGCAGATAGAAATGACACTTTGTGCTCTGGACTGAGACAAGTACACACTATAGAGGGGTATGCTTTGTTCATATTTCATATCTGATGTTTACAACCACTTTAAGGCCCCGTTCACATATTGCTTAGCAAGAACGAGGGTTCCCGGTTCCCCCTGGCAATTTTGTGATTGCGATTTACACTCGGGAACCCGTGTTGCGCATACGGCGGCTCATTCACTTGAATGGACTGCCCTATGTGCAACATTCGTGCTAAAGCAGCTCAAGGATCAAATTTCGGCCCTGAGCCAGCGTGATTTTGCCAGAACATTTTGTCATGTGAGAATCGTGGGGGATGGGAAAAAAAAAAAAAAAAAAAAAAAAAAAAATCGCACCACATTTTGGGGTTCTACTCAGGATGAATAGCACCCAAAACGTGCATCACACAATTTGCAATGACTTGGAATTTTTGGCCCAATCACGGAGATGTGACCGGGGCCTAACAGATCTGCAGTAGGCAGCATTATTCTCACCCATTTCTCTTCAGAGAGAGAATCACAGGTAGAGAAATACAGAAGTAAAAATTTTGTTTTTTTGTTTCAGATCGATTCGTTGGAGTTATTAATTCCATCTTGTTGCATTCGTAATAAAATTAGTTTTGTTTATTCATCTTTGACCCGACTTTAATTTTTTACAATGGATTCTAAGTATTCAAATTTTGAATAGATGTGAATTCATTGTGAAGAACAGCTGGCTCTATTGGTTTCTATTCTATTCTTTTATTTTCTATTCTTTTCAAAATTCGAATTTCAGAAGATGGCTATATTCTAACACCAAAATCGGCCACAGATGGTTCAAATCTCAGCCGGTTCAGCAGAAACCATGTATGGGCAGGCTGAATGTACCCAAGTTGATCAATCAATCAGCTTAGGAACAACCAGCCTGCCGAATTGTACGTCATTATTGCTAACGGCTATATAATCACCGTGTTCTCGCAGTGGGAATGGCTCCCCCCCACCCCCTTGCCCGGAGAACACAATGTCTCGGCGGGAGGGATTCCCTCTGTGTTGATCGATCGCAATCCATGGTTGCAGGGAAGAAATTTGCTCCGTCTATGGCCAGCCTAATACACACAGTCTTTGACGGAAATCACCAATAGTCCGCAATAGGTTTACAGTTCGAATTTGTATTCAAATCATTTATTTCGGACACAATTTCGATTCGTTATTCTGGATTTGTTTAACTTCTTCACGCCGGCGCCTCCCGACCCTTTAGAGGGTTTCAGACGCCGGGAGGCGGGGCGGGGTTTTAGGGTCATGTGACGGCCATGATTTGCTGTCACAGCAGTCACATGATCTGAAAAGGTCGATCGCAAGGGGGGGATCGGGACCTTTCCATGAGATACCGACTTTTTTTTTTTTTCAGGTACTTGTATACAGCCATCAATTTACGAAATGCTTTACTTATATATTGTACATTCCCATCGGTCCCTAACCCTCAAGGGGCGTACAATCTAAGGTCCCTAACGCTCAAGGGGCGTACAATCTAAGGTCCCTAACGCTCAAGGGGCGTACAATCTAAGGTCCCTAACGCTCAAGGGGCGTACAATCTAAGGTCCCTAACGCTCAAGGGGCGTACAATCTAAGGTCCCTAACGCTTAAGGGGCGTACAATCTAAGGTCCCTAATGCTCAAGGGGTGTACAATCTAAGGTCCCTAACCCTCAAGGGGCGTACAATCTAAGGTCCCTAATGCTCAAGGGGCGTACAATCTAAGGTCCCTAACCCTCAAGGGGCGTACAATCTAAGGTCCCTAACCCTCAAGGGGGGTACAATCTAAGGTCCCTAACCCTCAAGGGGCGTACAATCTAAGGTCCCTAACCCTCAAGGGGTGTACAATATAAGGTCCCTAACCCTCAAGGGGCGTACAATCTAAGGTCCCTAACCCTCAAGGGGGGTACAATCTAAGGTCCCTAACCCTCAAGGGGGGTACAATCTAAGGTCCCTAACCCTCAAGGGGGGTACAATCTAAGGTCCCTAACCCTCAAGGGGTATACAATCTAAGGTCCCTAACCCTCAAGGGGGGTACAATCTAAGGTCCCTAACCCTCAAGGGGCGTACAATCTAAGGTCCCTAACCCTCAAGGGGGGTACAATCTAAGGTCCCTAACCCTCAAGGGGCGTACAATCTAAGGTCCCTAACCCTCAAGGGGCGTACAATCTAAGGTCCCTAACCCTCAAGGGGCGTACAATCTAAGGTCCCTAACCCTCAAGGGGGGTACAATCTAAGGTCCCTAACCCTCAAGGGGCGTACAATCTAAGGTCCCTAACCCTCAAGGGGCGTACAATCTAAGGTCCCTAACCCTCAAGGGGCATACAATCTAAGGTCCCTAACTCACATTCATACATACACATACTAGGGACAGGTTAGACAGGAGCCAAGTCACCTACCAGCATCTCTTTGGAGTGTCGGAGTAAACCAGGAGTTCCCAGAGGAAACCCACGCAGGCACAGGGAGAACATGCAAACTCCAGGCAGGTGGTGCCGTGGTTGGGATTTGAACCAACAACCCCAGTACTGCCAGGTGGAAGTGCTAACCATTTAGCCACTGTGCTGCCATATGTGCTGGGAGCACGCAGGGAGCGTGCTCTCAGCACGTGTTTTCAAATGGTACGCAAACTGCCGAGAGGCCGCATATTTGCGTACGGTCGGCGCTAAAGGGGTTAAATGTGTTACAATTGTAATTTTGACATTCGGATACATTCGAAACTCTGAATAATGAACATTTTGTTCGAATCTCAATTCGGAACGCAATGAACCGCACACGTCTAATCACAATGTTTGTCTCTTACTTGGACTCCTCGTGCTCCACCCACTGGTACATCTCCACCTGGCGCTTCAGCTTCACACATTGTACGGAAACCCCATAGTTTGGATCGAAGAGCGGCTGCCATTGGGTGAAAAAAAAAAAAAAAAAAATCAGAATTTTTACAATGTAAGGAGAAAAGAACCAATACAGCAAATGTCAAACCCCCAAGTCATCTCCGTGTCCAAGATTCCAATTTCCAGGGCATCTCAGAGCCTCCAAAAACTAAAATATTACAAACTGCCCCATGCTGAGGAAAGCTAGGTGCACATTGGAGCGGGTTTATTTATTAATTTCAGGTACTTATATATCGCCATCAATTTACGCAGCACTTTACATATATATTGTACATTCACATCAGTCCCTAACCCTCAAGGGGCGTACAATCTAAGGTCCCTAACCCTCAAGGGGCGTACAATCTAAGGTCCCTAACCCTCAAGGGGCGTACAATCTAAGGTCCCTAACCCTCAAGGGCGTACAATCTAAGGTCCCTAACCCTCAAGGGGCGTACAATCTAAGGTCCCTAACCCTCAAGGGCGTACAATCTAAGGTCCCTAACCCTCAAGGGGCGTACGGTCTAAGGTCCCTAACCCTCAAGGGGCGTACAATCTAAGGTCCCTAACCCTCAAGGGGCGTACAATCTAAGGTCCCTAACCCTCAAGGGGCGTACAATCTAAGGTCCCTAACCCTCAAGGGGGCGTACGATCTAAGGTCCCTAACCCTCAAGGGGGCGTACGATCTAAGGTCCCTAACCCTCAAGGGGGCGTACGATCTAAGGTCCCTAACCCTCAAGGGGGCGTACAATCTAAGGTCCCTAACCCTCAAGGGGGCGTACAATCTAAGGTCCCTAACCCTCAAGGGGCGTACAATCTAAGGTCCCTAACCCTCAAGGGGCGTACAATCTAAGGTCCCTAACCCTCAAGGGGCGTACAATCTAAGGTCCCTAACTCACATTCATACATACACATACTAGGGCCAATTTAGACAGGAGCCAATTAACCTACCAGCATGTCTTTGGAGTGTGGGAGGAAACCCACGCAGGCACAGGGAGAACATGCAAACTCCAGGCAGGTGGTCATGGTTGGGATTTGAACCAACAACCCTTGTACTGCCAGGTGGAAGTACTAACCATTTAGCCACTGTGCTGCCCATCCTATAGCATTGGGGATGACAGAGGTCTGCGGCCATGGAGATGACCTTTGTCTTGGAAATCATCGTTTGAGGCTTTCTATGCTTTGTGACTCCTTGTGGGTCGAATTGTGAAGGTGACCACGCACGCTAGCCGGTGGAGGATTTGTTCGTTTGTGGTTTGTGTTTGCAGCACTGGATGTGTCTTGGCATGCACTGAAGATTTGCTGTTTTTTTTCTGGATTTTTCTCTAAACTTTTGGGACTGGTCATATATATATATATATATATATATACACACATACACACATATACATACACACACACACATATATATATATATATATATATATATATATATATATATATATATATATATATATATACACACACACGCACACACACACATATACACACACACAGGTGAAACTCGAAAAATTTGAATATTGTGCAAAAGTTCATTTATTTCAGTGCAGCAACTTAAAAGGTGAAACTAATATATGAGACTCATTCCATGCAAAGCAAGATAGTTCAAGCCGTGATTTGTCATCATTGTGATGATTATGGCTTACAGCTCATGAAAACCCCAAATCCACAATCTCAGAAAATGAGAATATTGTGAAATGGTGGAATAATCTCGGCTCAAAGTGTCTCACTCTAATCAGCTCATTCAGCCATAACACCTGCAAAGGGTTCCTGAGCCTTTAAATGGTCGCTCAGTCTGGTTCAGTAGGAATCACAATCATGGGAAAGACTGCTGACCTGACACCATCACTGACACCCTCCATAAGGAGGGAAAGCCTCAAAAGGTCATTGCAGAAGAAGTTGGATGTTCCCAAAGTGCTGTATCAAAGCTCATTAATAGAAAGTTATGTGGAAGGGAAAAGTGTGGAAGAAAAGGTGCACAAGCAGCAGGATGACCGCAGCCTGGAGAGGATTGTCAGGAAAAGGCCATTCAAAAGTGTTGGGGACTTTCACAAGGAGTGGACTGAGGCTGGAGTCAGTGCATCAAGAGCCACCACACACAGACAGATCCCTGGACATGGGCTTCAAATGTCGTATTCCTCTTGTCAAGCCGCTCCTGAACAACAAACAACGTCAGAAGCGTCTTATCTGGGCTAAAGAAAAACAGACCTGGTCTGTCCTCAGTGGTCCAAAGTCCTCTTTTCTAAAGAGCAACTTTTGCATACAAGTACCTGAAATGAATAAATAGGACAAATGCTGGACTTGTGTTGTAAGAGGAGGGCCCCTTAAAGGAGAAGCCACAGCAGGTTCTCATTGTGCAGCGGCCACACAAAGCCTGGAGCCTCATCTTCATTAGTCGGCCCCGCCCAGCTCAAATATTTGCCATTGAACACAGGGTGAAGGGGCGTGGCCAATAGGATTTCTAAAATATCAGCTGCCTGGCTGTCCTATGGATCAAAGCAATGAGCCATTTTAGTAGCAGAGGAGCCAGTCTAAGGCTGGCCATACACTCTACAATTTTATGTCCAATTTGTGCCCAATTGCCTTTAGATTTACCTTCAACTAAGTATTGCGGGAGCCTGCCTAACTGGATACAACTGAAAGTGTTGTTTAGGTTTGACCTCCTATTATAGATTGTAAGCTCCCAGGATCAGGGCCCTCCTATCCCTCGTGTATTGAACTGTATTGTTGCTGTATTGTCTCCCGTTATATTGTAAAGCGCTGAGCAAACTGTTGGCGCCATAAATCCTGTATAATAATAATAATAATAATAATAATAATATATAAATCCTGTATAATAATATAATAATATATAAATCCTGTATAATAATATATATAAATCCTGTATAATAATAATAATAATATATAAATCCTGTATAATAATAATAATAATAATATATAAATCCTGAATAATAATAATATATAAATCCTGTATAATAATAATAAATAAATCCTGTATAATAATAATAATATATAAATCCTGTATTATAATAATAATAATAATAATAATATATAAATTCTGTATAATAATAATATATAAATCCTGAATAATAATATATAAATCATGTATAATAATAATAATAATAATAATATATAAATCCTGTATAATAATAATAATATATAAATTCTGTATAATAATAATATTAATATATAAATCCTGAATATTAATAATATATAAATCCTGTATAATAATAATAATATATAAATCCTGTAAAATAATAATATATAAATCCTGTAAAATAATATATAAATCCTGTATAATAATAATAATCATAATATATAAATCCTGTATAATAATAATAATAATAATAAATAAATCCTGTATAATAATAATAATAATAATATATAAATCCTGTAAAATAATAATATATAAATCCTGTATAATAATAATAATAATATATAAATCCTGAATAATAATAATATATAAATCCTGTATTATAATAATAATAATAATATATAAATCCTGTATAATAATATATAAATCCTGTAAAATAATAATATATAAATCCTGTATAATAATAATAATAATAATATATAAATCCTGTATAATAATAATATATAAATCATGTATAATAATAATAATAATAATATATAAATCCTGAATAATAATAATATATAAATCCTGTATAATAATAATAATAATAATAATATATAAATCCTGAATAATAATAATATATAAATCCTGTATTATAATAATAATAATATATAAATCCTGTATAATAATAATATATAAATCCTGTATAATAATATATAAATCCTGTAAAATAATATATAAATCCTGTATAATAATAATAATCATAATATATAAATCCTGTATAATAATAATAATATATAAATCCTGAATAATAATATATAAATCCTGTATAATAATAATATATAAATCCTGTATAATAATATAATAATAATACTAATATTATATGGTTTTTGTTAAATCTAAACCAAAAATCTCAAGAAAATTGTATAATGTATGGCCAGCCTAACCATTTCTCTGGGTGCAGGTTTACAATCAATGCTTAGAAACCCAGATCTCCACTCCCTTCTCGAATAGTTTTATTCCAGATTTCACGTCTCCTGGTCCCGATGATTCATCAGAGCCAACGCCCCATAGAGTCTGACAGCTTTCCAACATTGTAAACTCATGACCACACACTTTTTTTATTAAAGAAGATTTTTTTTTTTTTAAAGTAAATTTTTTTGTTAACACCATTATTGCTGTCACAAAGAATGTAATCATCCCGTCTTTACAGAGAGATCTGGGGTCTTTACACAGCACAAAAAAAATGATTAATGTGAAAAAAAAGGTCCAAATAAAGTCCAAAAGATATATACAAAATATATATAAATTGCGCTCAATCCCAAAAATAGTGCTCAAAAAAATCTTCAACATAAAAGCACATGGGCTTTTTTTCACATTAATAATTTTTTTGCGCTGTGGAGTGTTTAGATTTATAATTGATTGTATTTTTCCTTTCTTGAACAGCAGCATTTATATTTTGATGGTGGTATATATATCATTTTTTCTGTGGCGCAAGTTTATTATATTTTTACTCATTTTTTTTCACACCATAATGAGCTTTTGCAGCTTCAGTGTAATTAATTTCCACCTCCATATGGTGGCTACGTTGCCTTGCAGGGTTTCCCTGGAAGCTGATTGTAGCCCCCCCCCCCCCAACATGAGTGCTTCTGGCCAGGTATGCATCATCAGGTGCATGTTTGGGGTGCAATGCTTAGGGCGCACATTATGGATGGGGTCTTGACCGCTCCACCATGTTAAGAGCGCACATAAACACTGTACATAAGGTCAACAGCTCTGCCACATGTTTTTACTGCCCCCTCAGCCACAAATGTAAACAAGCCCTAAATGTTATAGGTGAGAGTTTAATTAATACGACTTTTATTTATAGTAAACAAAACAGGAACATAAACACTATATAATAATGTCAAAAGATAAAAGAGGGCATATCCCATATAATCTCACAGGCAACACATTTTATCAACAGAGGATGCTGGGAGAAGTCACAAGGATCTCGATCATTGAGAAAACATGAAACGGTTTTTCCCTTTTTGTTTGGTGGTCTGTTCAAACGAAAAAAAAAACAGGCCCCACACAGTTACCAACAGCACAATCTGGCAGTCATTTTAGTTTAACCCCTTCCCGACTGGCCGTTGCATATAAACGGCCGGACGGTGGCAGTACAGGGTCGGGTGGCCGTTTACGAACGGCCTCCCCGCACCCTGCTGGTGCGCGCTCCCTGGGAGCGCGCAGCACCGCGATCCGGTGCCCGCTGTGTCCTCCGGACACAGTGAAACACCGATCGTTGGACGGGACCTCTGTGCGAGGTCCCGATCATGTGATCACTGATTGGCCAATCAGTGATCACATGCAAAGTAGTAAGCAAGATGTCACTTGTGACATCATTGCTTACTACGTGTGAAATCTGTGAATGATCACAGAGGTCACATGGTACAGGGCTATTCACAACAGCCTTGTACCATGTGACAAGCTGTGACCAATCACAGCTCACTCAGTATTTCTCAATGGCTGCAGGAATGCAGACAGAGAGAAAGAGAAATGATTGCTTTTACATCCTATATGGGTGTAAAAGCAATCATTGTAAAAAAAAAAAAAAAAAAAAAAAAAAAAAAAAAAAATAATCTTCATCACCCTCCACAAGTAGTACAGTGTCACCATGGTGACACTGTACTGCTAGGGTGACAGTATGTAAAAAATAAATAAATAAATAAAAAATAATAATATAAAAAATAAAATAAAAATGTAAAAAAAAAATGTTTAAAAATTATAATTTTTGGTTATAAACTAATTTTGTTTTTGTTTTTTTTTTACTAAAAAGATAACGAAATACATTTTGGCAAAGATTTATGATGAAATATTATTTATTTGCAAAATTTTATTAAAAAAAAAACACTTTTGTTCAAAATTTTTGGACATTTTTATTTACATAGCAAAAAAAATAAAAGTCCCAGCAGTGAATAAATACCACCAAAATAAAGCTTTATCTGTCGCAAAAAAATGGTAAAAAATTCATTTGGGTACAGTGTTGCATGACTGCGCAATTGTCATTCAAAGTGTGATAGCGCTGAAAGCTGAAAATTGCCCTGGTCAGGAAGGGGGTGGAAAGTGTCCAGACAGGAAGGGGGGGAAAGTGTCCAGACAGGAAGGGGTGGAAAGTGTCCAGACAGGAAGGGGGGGAAAGTGTCCGGTCTGGAAGTGGTTAAAGGAGAAGTAGAGCCAAAGCTTGTTCGTTCTGTACTAATAACACTGGCTGGGAAGGGGTTAACATCAAGGGGTTTACTGTGTTTAATGTTCGGTATGTGTACTGTTTTTACTAGGCAATGTGTCGGTTTTTACTCCTTTGCAGGGAGAAAAAAAAAAAAAAGGCACTTCACCGCTGTCCGTAGAGTGTAACGTGTGCGGCTTTTACTCACAGATCTGGCTGCTCTTTCTCCCTGAACTCAGAATTGATTGCAGGTAGAAGAAACAGCCAGATCGCTGTTCTGTGTATTTGTAAGCACAGAACTCGGTTCTGTGATTGGCCACAGCTGATCAGCAGGTATACAGCCAAAGTCATTGACTGAAACCTGCTGACGAATTTGTGCTGTGACCAATCACAGCACAGTTCAGCAGGGGGGTGGGGGCAAACCCAGAAAAAGACAGTGGGATACGAGTACGTCACCCAGCCTGTGGCTGCTGCCTGCCCGCAGTAAATGTACTCTGTGCGGTTGGAAAGCGGTTAAAGGAAATGACCACAGCGTACATTTCCACTTTATAACATCGGCACTGTAATACCAAAACAAACAATAGTTATTATTGACAATTTTTAACCTTTTGGCGCCGGCCGCACGCAAATGTGCGGCTTTCCGGCGTCTGGGCCTTGACGCCGAGCGGCCGCACATTTGCATGCAATTAAGAAAAACATATGTGCTGAGAGCGTGCGCCCTCCACGCTCCCAGCACACATGTCCGGTACTCACAGAAAGGTCCCGATCTCCTATTTCAATCGGCACCTTTCCCAATCATGTGACCCCCGTGACGGCGAATCACATGTCCCTAATCCCCGCCCTGGAAACCCTTAAAGGGCCGGGAGGCGCCGGTGCCAGGGGGTTAATCTCAACTGAAATATCTCCTTTCGGTCCTACGTGCCAATCCATACATTGGTCCAGTCCCGAGATTACCTCTTCTTTTCGGGAAGTCACACATCCCTTCTCCCCCTCCTATTTTCCCCCCTCTTGGTCTCCGATATTCTTTCCTTCTTTTCATCCTGCTCCCACCTTTTTTTTTTTCCCTTCACCTTTCATGGAACCTACATTCTGGGGAGCGATACTCCCGATTTAAATCATAAAGGTTTTACTTCCCTTTGTATTGCATTATCCCCAATTGTTTCACTATGGTTCCCTGTTGCATGTTTTTGTACGACATTTTCCTTCTTGCCTTTGGGCAACATGTTCTCCTTTATTCCTGAGCTTTTTACTAGGGAGACTTGCTGCTGTGTATTTGTCTGGTGTGCAGAGATCCCGGGTCCTTCCCCGCCACCCTATAGTAGAACTACTGCTACAGGGTGGCAGGGCTGCGCAAAATCACTGCCCCACCCACGCCACCATTGGCGGCTGCGGGTGTCAGTCACCAGGTCCCGGCCGGAGATTCCCCGCCGGCACCCCGCGATCGCCGAGTAACACTGACAGGGGAGAAACCTGAGTGTAAACAACCCGGGTCTCTCTCCTGCCAGTGTTACTCGGCGATCACCGGGTGCCGGCGGGGAATCTCCGGCCGGGACCCGGTGACTGACATCTGGTGGCGTGGGTAGGGCAGTGATTTTGCACAGCCCTGTAGCAGTAGTTCTACTATAGGGCGCCGGGGAAGCGGTTAAACATTATTCCATCTATCCATACAAAGAAAACAAAAAAAAAAAGTCGGAGTCCCGCTTTAACGAAACCACTGGTGCTGCTTTGTTTGGTCATGATTGGTACTTACAGGTGATGTCTGCAGAACTCCGGATACATGGAGTAATTTTGCCTCATTCACGGGGTCTACTCTTTGGATATTTCCAATCGTAACTACAACAGACAGGCCTTCATCCAGGGATGCCGCTGTTTGCACCGCTCGACCCTACAAGACGACATTTGAAAAAGGGAAAAAAAAAAAAAAAAGTTACTGCGTTCCGACATCTATGCCGCAAACTGCTAAAGATCTGGCGAAAATGCTGTTGTGGGAATAAAACCAAAAACAGTCGACCTTCCAAAAGAATACTGCAGCACGGTTTCACAAGAAGATCGAAGGCAAAAAAAACTGTTCAGTTGTCATTCTCATCCTGACGCTACTATATCCACTTCAGCTCCAGAAGGTTTTACCCTCCTTCATGACCAGGACATTTTTCTTTTTTGCTGTTCAGCACTGCGCTACTTTAAATGGCAATTGCGCGGTCATGCAACTCTGTACCCATATGAAATTTATATCTTTTTTTCCCACAAATAGAGCTTTCCTCTAGTGGTATATGATCATCACTTGGGTTTTTTTTTTATTTTTTGTGATATAAATGAAAAAAAAAAACATTTTGGAATAAAACAATATTTTCCACTTTCTGTCATAAAATATATCCAATAAAATCAAATCTCGCCATACATTCAGGCCAAAATGTATTCTGCTAAAGTCTTTGGTAAAAAAAAAAAAAAAAAAAATCCCAAAAAGTGTATATTAACCTCCCTGGCGGTATGATTATGTCAGGAATTTTCTACCAAAAACGGTACCATTTTTTGCATGGAAATATGTATTTTTGAAGGCCTGTAATTTAGGAATAACTCACTGAAATCTGTCAGAACAAGAGTCTAGTAAACATCCCGGGGAGGATAAAACTTGAAACATGAAATCATAAATTATAATTTAATAAATAATCATAAAAAATAATAATAAAATAATAAATGTAATTCAATAATATAATCAAACCAAAAACACTGAAATGTGAAATAGAGCGCCAAGTTCGCACATCGTTGAGCAAAGTCGCAGAATCGTTTTCAGTGTCTGATGAGGAATTTCCCCCACCAATCATTATCACTCAATTCTGCAAGTGGTTCTGATTTACTATCGCTGTTCTCTAGCCGGTCTAAAACCGCGTCTGACCTAAAGGGACGCTTTTTGGACGCCATGGACGTTTCTCAGTTTCCGGGCAGAAAGAACAGTAAAAATGCAGGCAGGGCGCCGGACAAAGCACTCGGGACACAATGTATGTGAAATGGTTTGATACAGGAATGTTTTGCTATGAAATAATTGTTTAAAAAAAAAAAAGTCATTGTTTTTAAATTTTCCAAATTTCCCGCCGGTTCCGGCGCCCGTATGTCCCCATGTCACAGGGACCGGAACACGGAAGCCAGCATCGGCCGGAGGAGATGGCCGGGGACGCTGCAGGGGACGCATCGCGGGAACGAAGGACAAGGTAAGCGCTGTAGGGAATCCCTGAGCAACGCCGCATGGTAAGCCGAGTGTAGCTCGGGGGGGTTACCGCTTTTGGTACAGAAACTTTACCCCGAGCTACACTCGGAAATACCGCCAGGGGGGTTAATTGGTTTGTGTGAAAGGTATAGCGTCTACAAACTATTTGAGAATTGATCAGTCCTCATGTAGACGGCTGATCTCTTTTCTTGACGCCCTAAAATGCCAGGACAGTACAAATTACCCCCAAATTACCCCTTTTTTTTGGAAGTTAGACAGTCTATGGCAGGGGTGTCAAACCGGCGGACCTCCGGCTGTGGCGAAACTACAAGTCCCATCATGCCTCTGCCTTTGGGAGTCATGTTTGTAACTGCTTGCCTTGCAATGCCTCATGGGACTTGTAGTTTGGCAACAGCTGGAGGGCCGCCAGTTTGACACCCGTGGTCTAAGGCATTTAGTAAGAATCGTGGAGAGTTTTTTGAAGTTGTAACTTTTTGTCACAATTTTTTTGAAAATAAAGAAATTGAATAAAAATTTTTTTTTTTTTTTTTTGCATACTGTCACCAGTGCATTACAGCGTCATCATATGATTGGTGTGGCGGTGATCAGGGACACTGACTGGTGACAATGGGAATAATTCATTAAAGATTATCGCATGCAATATGGAAAATGTCAATTCACGATTATCGCAAAACGCTCACTAAATACCGCATAAAAAAAGACCTTAAAAGTCAATTGACAGACGGAAATAATTAAATGAATGCGGTCATTAAGTAGTGGTCGGGGCATGTGGTATGTACTGGCTGGTAAAGAGCAGGCGGCCGCTGGCATCCTTAACCACTTCCCGTCCGGCCCATATACATAAACGGACAACAAGAGCAGTGCAGGGGACCATTTATAAACGTCCTCCCGCATTCCCTGCCTGTACGTGCTCCCTGGGAGTGTGCGGCACCGCGATCTGCTGTCTGGGGGGACACAGCGGAACGCCGATCGCTGTACGAGACCTCTGTGTGAGATCTAATCATGTGATCACTGATTGGCCAATCAGTGATCACATGCAGAGTAGTAAGCAAGGTGTCACTTCTGACATCATTGCTTACTACGTGTGAAATCTGTGAATGATCACTAAGATCACATGGTACAGGGCTATTCACAACAGCCTTGTACCATGTGACAAGCTGTGACCAATCACAGCTCTCACAGTATTTCTCAATGGCTGCAGGAATGCAGCCAGAGAGAAGGAGAAATGATTGCTTTTACAGCCTTTATGGGTGTAAAGCAATTAGTGTTAAAAAAAAAAATCTTCATCACCCCCCCCCCAAGTAGTACAGTATCACTATGATGACACTGTACTGCTGGGGTGACAGGTGACAGTATGCAAAAAAAAAACAAAACAAAAAAATCCCCCATAAATAATAATAAAAAAAGAAAAGGAAAATGTAAAAAAATGAAAAAAAAAAAATCTTCATCACCCCCCGCAAGTAGTACAGTGTCAATATAATGACACTGTGCTGCTGGGGTGACAGGTGACAGTATGCAAAAAAAAAAAAAAACAAGAAAAAAAAAAACCCCATAAATAAAAAAAGAAAATAAAAATCTTCATCACCCCCTACAAGTAGTACAGTGTCACTATGATGACACTGTACTGCTGGGGTGACAGTATGCAAAAAAAACAAAAACAAAAAAAACCCCCATAATAAAAAAAAAACTATAAAAAAAAGTAAAAAAAAAATCTTCATCACCCCCAAGTAGTACTGTGTCACTTTAATAATAATATTAAAAAAATAAAATAAAAATTAAAAAATGGTTTTTGAAAAATTATAATATTTGGTTATAAACTAATGTCGGTTTTTTTTTTTTTACTGAAAAAGATAGTTGAATACATTTTGTCTAAGATTTATGAAGAAAGATTATTTATTTGCAAAATTTTATAAGAAAAACAATTTTTTTTTTTTAAATGTTTCGACTTTTTCATTTATATAGCAAAAAAATAAAAATCCCAGCGGTGAATAAATACCACCAAAATAAAGTTTTATCTGTCTCAAAAAAATGCTAAAAAATTCATATGGGTGCAGTGTTGCATGACCGCGCAATTGTCATTCGACACGTGATATCGCTGAAAGCTGAAAAGTGGCCTGCACAGGAAGGGGGTGAAAGTGTCCGGACTGGAAGGGGGGGGGGGGGGAAAGTGTCCGGACTGGAGGGGGGGGGGAGGGAAGTGTCCGGACTGGAAGGGGGGGGGGGGGGAAGTGTCCGGACTGGAAGGGGGGGGGGGGGGAAGTGTCCGGACTGGAAGGGGGGGGGGGGGAAAGTGTCCGGACTGGAAGGGGGGGGGGGGGAAAGTGTCCGGACTGGAAGGGGGGGGGGGGAAAGTGTCCGGACTGGAAGGGGGGGGGGGGAAAGTGTCCGGACTGGAAGGGGGGGGGGGAAAGTGTCCGGACTGGAAGGGGGGGGGGGGGAAGTGTCCGGACTGGAAGGGGGGGGGGGGGGAAGTGTCCGGACTGGAAGGGGGGGGGGGGAAAGTGTCCGGACCGGAAGGGGGGTTCAGTGTTCCAGTCTGCGGGATTCTCACCTCATTACTGAACAGAAGGTAGAAGGACAGACAGAAGGAGATCAGGCCGATCCCCATCCCCCCGGCCGTGTCACTGAGACGCTCCAGGAATCCCGCCTTTGGCTCCGTCTTCACAGTGCTGTGCTCCCGCATTGTGTCTGTGTACTGAGAACACCACAACAGAAAGTCAGCGGAGTCCCCCCATAACATGGCCAGCAAACAGCTCACCTGGCTGAAGACAGAGACAGTACATAGAGGTATGGTGTAGGGTAGGGCAGACGTACCCCAGTATAGTACATAGGGAGGAGATAGGGCAGTATAGTACATAGGGAGGAGATAGGGCGGTATAGTACATAGGGAGGAGATAGGGAGGTATAGTACATAGGGCAGTATAGTACAGAGGGAGGAGATAGGGAGGTATAGTACATAGGGAGGAGATGGGGAGGTATAGTACATAGGGAGGAGATGGGGAGGTAGAGTACATAGGGAGGAGATGGGGAGGTAGAGTACATAGGGAGGAGATGGGGAGGTATAGTACATAGGGAGAGATAGGGAGGTATAGTACATAGGGAAGTATAGTACATAGGGCAGAGATAGGGCAGTATAGTACATAGGACAGTATAGTACATAGGGAGGAGATAGGGCAGTATAGTACATAGGGAGGAGATAGGGCAGTATAGTACATAGGGAGGAGATGGGGAGGTATAGTACATAGGGAGGAGATAGGACAGTATAGTACATAGGGAGGAGATAGGACAGTATAGTACATAGGGAGGAGATAGGACAGTATAGTACATAGGACAGTATAGTACATAGGGAGGAGATAGGACAGTATAGTACATAGGGCGGTATAGTACATAGGGAGGAGATAGGACAGTATAGTACATAGGGCGGTATAGTACATAGGGAGGAGATAGGACAGTATAGTACATAGGGAGGTATAGTACATAGGGCGGTATACAGGACATATGGAAGGACAGACAGACATTTGATGACAGATGGACACACAACAGTCTATGTAGCAGAAATCCCCCCCCCGGGCACACACAGGCCATGCTGGGAGTTGTAGTCCCCCCGTACTTACACTCCTGCTGTGCACAGCCTCCCCTTCTCCGAGTTCTCACAACTTTATAGAAAGTGTCTGCGAGTATAACGCATGCGCAGTGTTTCCTCCTGGCAGGGTATGGGGGATCCTCCCTGATCGCAGCCAGGGCCACACCCCTTCCCACCCTCTATGATTTCTGTAGCAACCAGACAAAACACACCGACAACATTCCTCTGGTCCACCCACCTCCCTGTACAGGCACTGAAAAGGGCAGACACAAGCGGGGTCCTCTTCCTTCTGCAGGCAGTAAAGCGGGCAGTACCTAATCCGGAGGTCCTCCTTTTTTTTTTGTCGCGACCGATGACGTTATCAGTGAGCGCGGAGCCGGTGTGAGTGTGAGCTGCAGACATGTCCTACTGCAGGCAGGAGGGTGAGCAAGGACACTGTGCGCAGGGCCGCTTCTGAGGGGCCCCTGAGCGGGGGAGATGGGGCCACAGGGGAGTTAAGGGGCCAGCTATGGCATTGCACATGAATTTTGTGCACCACACTGGGGGTCAGGGAGCTCTGGAGGGGTCCTAGGTCACTAGAATGGCTTCATTAACCACTTCAGTCCCAGAGACATTTTTTTAAATTGTTTTGCTCACTTATTTAAAAAAAAAAAAAAAAATAGTTTTCGGTCTGAAGATTAGTTTAACCATTTCAATACCGTGCAATTTTCCCCCTTCCTGCCCAGGCCATTTTTCAGGTTTCAGCGCTCTCACACTTTGAATGACAATTGCGCGGTCATACAACATTGTACCCAAACTAAAATGTTATCATTTTCTTCACACAACTAGAGCTTTCTTTTGGTGGTATTTAATCACCGCCGGGGTTTTTATTTTTTGCTAAATTAACAAAAAAAGAGCAAAAATTTTGAAAAAAAACCACATTTTTCTTTGTTTCTGTTATAAAAGTTTACAAATAAATAATTGTTCTTCATAAATTTAGGCCGAGATGTATTCTGCTACATGTCTTTGGTGAGAATAACCCAAATTAGGATGTATTATTTAGTTTGTAGGAAAGTTATAGAGTTCACAAACTATGGTATAGATCTGATTATTGATCAATCCTGAAGTACTGACAGCCAATCTAATTTCTTGAGGTCCAAGAATGTCAGAACAGTACAGATATCCCCCAAATGTCAGGACGGTACAGATATCCCCCAAATGTCAGGACGGTACAGATATCCCCCAAATGTCAGGAGGGTACAGATATCCCACAAATGACCCCTTTTTGCAGAGTAGACAGTCCGACGTACTTCATAAGAGGCATGGCGAGTTTTTTGAAGTTGTATTTTTATGTCATAATTTTTCGGAAAATGAAAAAATTAAAAAAATTATTTTCACTATTTTTTTTTTACATACTGTCACCAGTGCAGTACAGCGTCATCATATAACTGGCATGGCGGTTAACAGGGACACTGACTGGTGACAGTATGAAAAAAGATATATATATATTTTTTTTTTAATTTTTTTTAATTTTTTTATTATTTATTTTTTATTACATTTTTTTTAAATTTTTTTTAAGATTTTTTTTTCATATTTGACTATGACCAAAGTAGTACAATGTTACCATAGTAACACTGTACTACTTTGGGGAAGTGATCAGTATTTTTTTTTTTTTACACAATTTGCTTATAGCAAAGAATTACTTTGCTATAAGCAAGCATTTACCTGAATGAAATCGATTCATTCAGCTTTTTTTTTTTTTTTTTTTTGTGCTTAGCTGTGATTTGGTCACAGCTAATCACATGACATGTGCATGTGATTAGCTATGACCATTCACAGCTAGGCACTAGTATACAATGGATGGCATCATGAATGAAGCCATCCATTGTATACAACTGTCATGTGACCTGCTGTGATTGGTCACAGCAGGTCACATGGTACCAGCAACGGGAGCCGGTACTCGGATCTGTCATCGGCCGTGTCCGAGGTGCATGGCCCGTGACAGATCCCGCTGCTGCGCCGCTCTGCATTACCGCAAACGGCGCATGTGCGGGAGCACGCCAAATGGCGTGCACCCGGAATGAAGAGGCACATCTGAAGCCGCCAAACGGCCATTGGCCGGGCGGCTAATGGTTAAAACCCCCAAACATGATGTATTTTCTAGAAGCCGGCACGTTCTGGACGCTAAAGCTGATTTTAGAGCGCACATACGCAATATATCACCCTTTAAAAAAAAAACATAAGAGGTTGCGCTGAGTAAAAATATACCAAACCTTAAAACTGCGTGCGCCCGCGAAACCCCGACAAACCTCAGAACCCTATATTTTTCATAGGCAATGTGTTAACCCTTTCACTACCAGAGCTGTTTTTACGGTTTTTGTTTTGCACACATTTAAAAAGAAATCATTAACAGTGCACCGAAATGAAAATTCCGGTGCCGAAAACCAAAACTCAAAATACACTTGGCCGAAAACCGAAATGCGCAGTTTTTTAAAATTTAATATTTTTTTGGAAAAAAAACATTTAAAAAAATATATATATATATCCCAATTTTGTTGTAAAATATGAAAGAGAATGTCACGGCGAGTAAATAGATACCCAACTTGTGACGCTTTAAAATTGCGCATGCTCATGGAATGATGTGAAACTGCGGTACTTAAAAAAAAATTTTCATGGGTTTTGTTTTAAAAATGTCTGCAGGTTAGCGGTGTAAAGTTGCAGAGGAGGTCTAGTGCGAGAATTATGACTCTTGCTCCGATGTTCGTGGCAATACCTCACCTGTGGTTTGAACACTGTTTACATATGTGGGCGTGGCCTATGTATATGTTCACCACTATGTGTGAGCACAGGGGGGGGCACTTTAATTTTTTTTTCTTTTTTTTTTAATTTAATTTTTTTTTTGGATTGTCCCTTTTTTAAAAAACTTTTTAATCACTTTTATTCTTATCACAAGAAATGCATGCATGCCTTGTGATATAAATATTATGGAGAGGTATGGGGTTAATAAGAAATAATTAGTGACAGGTCCTCTTTATGGAGAGATATGGGGTCAATAAGAAATAATTAGTGACAGGTCCTCTTTGTGGAGAGATATGGGGTTAATAAAAAATAACTTGTGACAGGTCCTCTTTATGGAGAGATGTGGGGTCAATGAGAAATAATTAGTGACAGGTCCTCTTTATAGAGAGATGTGGGGTCAATGAGAAATAATTAGTGACAGGTCCTCTTTATGGAGAGATGTGGGGTCAATGAGAAATAATTAGTGACAGGTCCTCTTTATAGAGAGATGTGGGGTCAATGAGCAATAATTAGTGACAGGTCCTCTTTATGGAGAGATGTGGGGTCAATGAGAAATAATTAGTGACAGGTCCTCTTTATAGAGAGATGTGGGGTCAATGAGCAATAATTAGTGACAGGTCCTCTTTATGGAGAGATGTGGGGTCAATGAGAAATAATTAGTGACAGGTCCTCTTTATAGAGAGATATGGGGTCAATGAGACATAATTAGTGACAGGTCCTCTTTATGGAGAGATATGGGGTCAATAAGACATAATTAGTGACAGGTCCTCTTTATGGAGAGATATGGGGGGTCAATGAGAAATAATTAGTGACAGGTCCTCTTTATGGAGAGATATGGGGGGTCAATAAGAAATAATTAGTGACAGGTCCTCTTTATGGAGAGATATGGGGTCAATGAGAAATAATTAGTGACAGGTCCTCTTTATGGAGATATGGGGGGTCAATAAGACATAATTAGTGACAGGTCCTCTTTATGGAGAGATATGGGGTCAATAAGACATAATTAGTGACAGGTCCTCTTTATGGAGAGATATGGGGGGTCAATGAGAAATGATTAGTGACAGGTCCTCTTTATGGAGACATCAGGGGTCAATAAGACCCCACATCTCTCCTCTGCAATGTAAAGCATTGGATAAAAAAAAAGCATTGTTCCAGTGCTTTTTGGAAGGAAAAAAAAATGGCCGGAACCGGAAGTGACATCGCTCCGGTCCTCCAAGGGCATAGAGATGAGTGTCGGCCATCTTTCCTTCTCTCATCTCTATGCCCAGCGCTGGGATTGTTCGATGGTTTCTCAGGTAAGGCTGAGAACTACCCAGCGGTGGCCGGTGGCAGCAGCGGCAGGCAGTCGGTGGCGAGGGGCGGGGGTTTTTTTCGGCACCTGTATTGGTGGTTTGTTTTTGTTTTTTTCCATTTTGACTGACGGCCAAAAGAGGTTTTTTCGCCAAAACGTTTTGGCCACCGAAATTTCAGTGCATCCCTAGAAATCATTTTGGGCCTGAAGGTTCCTCAACCACCCCCATCCCCAAACATGATATATTTTCTGACAACAGACACCATGGAGAATAACATTGTGGTAGTTCCAATCTTTTATGTCATGCGATATTACCGGGAAGGTCTAAAAAACCCCAAATTTCAGTTAAAAAAAAAAAAATGCACTAAGGTGAATTTTAGGGAAATCAAATTATAATGAATTGGCCAAATATTTGGTAAAATATAAAAGACGAGGTTGTGCCAGGTGAATGGATACTAGAGATGCTCTGATGCCGATACCGAGTATTTCCTTGCAGTGACAGTTCGGGTTAGAGAACTTTTGATTGGTCAGCACCGTCACATGGAAAGGGGCGTGTCGGGCTTATACTGTTATCCCGTTTGCTGCCAGAGCCTTTTTTAAGTTTTTTTGTTTTTTTTTTTTTTTTTTTTTTTTTTTGCACAAAAAAATCATTTTTAGGCCTGAAAATTACACAAAACCCACAAACATGATATATTTTCTGAAATCGGAGACTCGAGAGAATAAAATAGTTGTAGTTCCAGTTTTTTATGCCACATATTACTGCAAAATTTCAGTAAAAAATACTAGTTTGGTTAATTTTAGGACATAAAAAAAGTAATAAATTACCCTATTTTTTTTTGTAAAATATAAAAGACGAGGTTGCAGCGAGTAAATCGATATCCAACTTGTCAAATCTTTGTGTGCGCTCGCGAAATGACGACGAACTTCAGTACCCTGTATTTTATATGGGGGACACTTTTAAAAGCTCCTTCTAGGTCAGCAATGGGCAAACTACGGCCCGGCGGACCTTTTAATCCGGCCCGCGGAGCTAGGCTCCCGCTAGGCTCATCTCACAGTCCGCCCTGAAGACCGGTGCAGCATGAAAATCTGTCTCCTGTGAGGATCTGTCCTCCTCGACGTATCTGCGCATGTGCCGGAGATCGCCGATCTGCTGCTAATGCCTGAAACTGGCACATGCGCAGATACGTCGAGGGGGACAGATCCTCATAGGAGACAGATTTTCATGCTACACCGGAACGGCGAGAGGAACACGCGGAGCAAAGGTAAGTGAATTGACACACGGGGGGCTTGGGGACTTTATAGGGGGGATGAATTACTATATGGGGGATGAATTACTATGGGGGATGAATTACTATGGGGGATGAATTACTATGGGGGATGAATTACTATATGGGGGATGAATTACTATATGGGGGATGAATTACTATAGGGGGGATGAATTACTATAGGGGGGATGAATTACTATGGGGGATGAATTACTATGGGGGATGAATTACTATGGGGGATGAATTACTATGGGGGATGAATTACTATGGGGGATGAATTACTATGGGGGATGAATTACTATATGGGGGATTACTATATGGGGGATGAATTGCTATAGGGGGGATGAATTACTATATGGGGTGAATTACTATGGGGGATGAATTACTATGGGGTGAATTACTATGGGGGGTGAATTACTATGGGGGATGAATTACTATATGGGGTGAATTACTATGGGGGATGAATTACTATTGGGGATGAATTACTATATGGGGGATGAATTACTATATGGGGGATGAATTACTATAGGGGGGATGAATTACTATAGGGGGGATGAATTACTATGGGGGATGAATTACTATATGGGGGATGAATTACTATGGGGGTGAATTACTTCGGGGGATGAATTACTATATGGGGTGAATTACTATGGGGGATGAATTACTATGGGGGATGAATTACTATATGGGGGATGAATTACTATAGGGGGGATGAATTACTATATGGGGTGAATTACTATGGGGGATGAATTACTATATGGGGGATGAATTACTATAGGGGGGATGAATTACTATATGGGGTGAATTACTATGGGGGATGAATTACTATATGGGGTGAATTACTATGGGGGGTGAATTACTATATGGGGGATGAATTACTATATGGGGGATGAATTACTATATGGGGGATGAATTACTATGCTTACTATGGGGGAATATTACTATACTTACTATGGATGACACATACACATCATTCATCTACTCTTGGTCCGGCCCCCGGGTCCAATATATGAACCCATTGCGGCCCTCAAGTCAAAAAGTTTGCCCACCCCTGTTCTAGGTCATCAGTATAGTTAGAGGAGGTCTGGTGCTAGAATTATTGCTTTCGTTCTGGCGTGTGCGGCGATACGTAACTTGTATCGCAATCGACGGTTTCATGCGTAGGCGCCCCAGCGTGTACTTTGTACATGTGTGGGGGGCTCAGTTTTTTGGGGGGTATGTTATGTTCTTGGGTGTAACGTTCATTTTTTCCAATTAAAAAAAAAACAAAAAAAAGTTTACGTTTTTTTTTTCTTTTACGTTCTTTTTTATGTTCTTTTTTTTACTTTTTTTTTTTACTTTTTTTTTTTACGTTTTTTTTTTACATTCTTTTTTACATTCTTTTTTTTTTTTTACATTTTTTTTACATTCTTTTATGTTTTTTTTTTTTTTTTTTTACGTTCTTTTACGGGTTTTTTTTACGTTCGTTCTTTTTTACTTTTGTTTTTTACGGGTTTTTTTGTTTTTTTTTTTTCTTTTTTACGTTTTTTTTCTTACGTTCTTTTTTACGTTTTACGTTCTTTTTTACGTTTTTTTTTTTTTTTTTTACTTTTTTTTTTTATCACATGTGCTGATTTTTTTGGTGACCGGTTCTCCTTATTGAGACATCCAAGGTCTAAAAGACCCCGGATGTCTCCCCTCTGCTCCCCTGAATGTAACGCAGTGCACATCACACCGTATTACATTCTTTCCGAGCCTCAATTGCCGGGAATCTCTCAACCAGGACAAGCTGCTGTCGCCCAAATGCTTCCACCTGATATGTGAGCCCTGCTGCTTGCCCGCAGCAGGGCTGAAGGTTAAAAAAAAAAACCTACCTGCCCGGAGCTACATGTCCCAGGCGTCGGGTGATAGGAATTCAACTTCCCTGCACTAGATGGAGCTGAGGAGCATAGGAAATACATACACCCAACAAGAGATACAATGTAACAATTCTAGAGAATCTTAGGCTGGGTCCACACCACTGTGTGTTGTGATTGATGCATTTTTTCCAGAACCATTTGCAGTGGATTTTGCACTTTGGAACATAAGTTTGACGCGCATTCATTTTTTTTCATGTCACTAGGAAAGCATTGACTGATGTGACTTTGGATGGTTGGGACTTTGATGCGACTTGGGTGGGACTTTGGATGGGCACAACTTTGATGCAGCTTTGGATGGGTGTGACTTTGATGTGACTTTGGGTGCGGCTTTGATGTGACTTTGGGTGCGGCTTTGATGTGCCTTTGGGTGCGGCTTTGATGTGCCTTTGGGTGCGGCTTTGATGTGCCTTTGGGTGCGGCTTTGATGTGACTTTGGGTGCGGCTTTGATGTGACTTTGGGTGCGGCTTTGATGTGACTTTGGGTGCGGCTTTGATGTGACTTTGGGTGCGGCTTTGATGTGACTTTGGGTGCGGCTTTGATGTGACTTTGGGTGCGGCTTTGATGTGACTTTGGGTGCGGCTTTGATGTGACTTTGGGTGCGGCTTTGATGTGCCTTTGGGTGCGGCTTTGATGTGCCTTTGGGTGCGGCTTTGATGTGCCTTTGGGTGCGGCTTTGATGTGACTTTGGGTGCGGCTTTGATGTGACTTTGGGTGCGGCTTTGATGTGACTTTGGGTGCGGCTTTGATGTGACTTTGGGTGCGGCTTTGATGTGACTTTGGGTGCGGCTTTGATGTGACTTTGGGTGCGGCTTTGATGTGACTTTGGGTGCGGCTTTGATGTGACTTTGGGTGCGGCTTTGATGTGACTTTGGGTGCGGCTTTGATGTGACTTTGGGTGCGGCTTTGATGTGACTTTGGGTGCGGCTTTGATGTGACTTTGGGTGCGGCTTTGATGTGACTTTGGGTGCGGCTTTGATGCGACTTTGGGTGCGGCTTTGATGTGACTTTGGGTGCGGCTTTGATGTAACTTTGAAGGAGTGTGGCTTTGATGTGACTTTGAGGTGACTTTGGGTGCGACTTTGATGTGACTTTGATGTGACTTTGGGTGCGGCTTTGATGTAACTTTGAAGGAGTGTGTCTTTGATGTAACTTTGAAGGAGTGTGGCTTTGATGTGACTTTGATGTGACTTTGGGTGCGGCTTTGATGTGACTTTGGGTGCGGCTTTGATGTGACTTTGGGTGCGGCTTTGATGTGACTTTGGGTGCGGCTTTGATGTGACTTTGGGTGCGGCTTTGATGTGACTTTGGGTGCGGCTTTGATGTGACTTTGGGTGCGGCTTTGATGTGACTTTGGGTGCGGCTTTGATGTGACTTTGGGTGCGGCTTTGATGTGACTTTGGGTGCGGCTTTGATGTGACTTTGGGTGCGGCTTTGATGTGACTTTGGGTGCGGCTTTGATGTGACTTTGGGTGCGGCTTTGATGTGACTTTGATGTGACTTTGGGTGCGACTTTGATGTGACTTTGGGTGCGACTTTGATGTGACTTTGGGTGCGGCTTTGATGTGACTTTGGGTGCGGCTTTGATGTGACTTTGGGTGCGGCTTTGATGTGACTTTGGGTGCGGCTTTGATGTGACTTTGAAGGAGTGTGGCTTTGATGTGACTTTGATGTGACTTTGGGTGCGACTTTGATGTGACTTTGATGTGACTTTGGGTGCGACTTTGATGTGACTTTGGGTGCGGCTTTGATGTGACTTTGGGTGCGGCTTTGATGTGACTTTGGGTGCGGCTTTGATGTGACTTTGGGTGCGGCTTTGATGTGACTTTGGGTGCGGCTTTGATGTGACTTTGGGTGCGGCTTTGATGTGACTTTGGGTGCGGCTTTGATGTGACTTTGGGTGCGGCTTTGATGTGACTTTGATGTGACTTTGGGTGCGACTTTGATGTGACTTTGGGTGCGACTTTGATGTGACTTTGGGTGCGGCTTTGATGTGACTTTGGGTGCGGCTTTGATGTGACTTTGGGTGCGGCTTTGATGTGACTTTGAAGGAGTGTGGCTTTGATGTGGCTTTGATGTGACTTTGATGTGACTTTGGGTGCGACTTTGATGTGACTTTGATGTGACTTTGGGTGCGACTTTGATGTGACTTTGGGTGCGGCTTTGATGTGACTTTGGGTGCGGCTTTGATGTGACTTTGGGTGCGGCTTTGATGTGACTTTGGGTGCGGCTTTGATGTGACTTTGGGTGCGGCTTTGATGTGACTTTGGGTGCGGCTTTGATGTGACTTTGGGTGCGGCTTTGATGTGACTTTGGGTGCGGCTTTGATGTGACTTTGGGTGCGGCTTTGATGTCACTTTGGGTGCGGCTTTGATGTCACTTTGAAGGAGTGTGGCTTTGATGTGGCTTTGATGTGGCTTTGATGTGACTTTGATGTGACTTTGGGTGCGACTTTGATGTGACTTTGATGTGACTTTGGGTGCGACTTTGATGTGACTTTGGGTGCGGCTTTGATGTGACTTTGGGTGCGGCTTTGATGTGACTTTGGGTGCGGCTTTGATGTGACTTTGGGTGCGGCTTTGATGTGACTTTGGGTGCGGCTTTGATGTGACTTTGGGTGCGGCTTTGATGTGACTTTGGGTGCGGCTTTGATGTGACTTTGGGTGCGGCTTTGATGTGACTTTGGGTGCGGCTTTGATGTGACTTTGGGTGCGGCTTTGATGTGACTTTGGGTGCGGCTTTGATGTGACTTTGGGTGTGGCTTTGATGTGACTTTGGGTGCGGCTTTGATGTGACTTTGAAGGAGTGTGGCTTTGATGTGACTTTGATGTGACTTTGGGTGCGGCTTTGATGTGACTTTGAAGGAGTGTGGCTTTGATGTGACTTTGGGTGCGGCTTTGATGTGACTTTGGGTGCGGCTTTGATGTGACTTTGAAGGAGTGTGGCTTTGATGTGACTTTGGGTGCGACTTTGATGTTACTTTGGGTGCGGCTTTGATGTGACTTGAAAAGGGTGCGACTTTGGATGGGCACAACTTTGATGCAACTGTGGATGGGTGCGGCTTGAATGCAACCTTGGATGGGTGTGACATGGATGCGACTTTGATGCTACTTGAGTGCCACAGTGTAAAGTCACATCAAAGTCGTACTACATGAACAGAACTGTCATATTTCCTTATTATCCCCAAAAAAAAAAGTTGCATAAAAGTTGCATCTATCCAAAGTCGCATCAAAATCGCATCAAAGTCAATACTTTCCTATTGGCAGGAAAAAAAAAACAGGAAAAAAAGGACTGCATGCGTTTCTGCCATGTGTCCATTTTTAGTCTATTGAACCAAAAACGCACCGTGTTATGTTTCCAAAAAAAAAAAAAAAGTCCTTGACCCTTTCCACTACGGCAGCGACTGAAAAAAGCATAGATATGAACGTGTCGCATAGGAAACCATGTTACATGGACTGTAGTGCCTTTCTGCAAAAATGCCATAAAAAAACGCCTTGGTGTGAACCGCGCCTAAACAATGTATTGCCTGTGCTCCTCGGCTCCCCGTAGTGGCCATAATGCAGTATTACTACCGCCCATAATGAAAGAACATTCAGAGGAGAGGATGGAGCTCAGGAGTGCAGGAGAGACATCTATTGGTTCCATTTATCTTCTAATTCCCTCTAGTGTTCTCCAGAACTGTTACATTGTATCTCATGTCACAAGGACCTGCGTATCTCTATGTAGCGGACATAATGCCGTATTTTACTGCCGCCCATAGTAATAAAATATTGGTTTTGCCCAATTCACACAGAACATGGAGGTTTGCTGAGCGAATCGCTGTGCAGTTTTTTTGGGGGTTTTTGTGTTTTTTTGGTGTTTGTTTTTGTTGGTGTTTGTTTTGTTGGTGTTTGTTTTTGTTGGTGTTTGTTTTTGTTGGTGTTTGTTTTTGTTGGTGTTTGTTTTTGTTGGTGTTTGTTTTGTTGGTGTTTGTTTTGTTGGTGTTTGTTTTGTTGGTGTTTGTTTTGTTGGTGTTTGTTTTGTTGGTGTTTGTTTTGTTGGTGTTTGTTTTGTTGGTGTTTGTTTTTGTTGGTGTTTGTTTTTGTTGGTGTTTGTTTTTGGTGGTGTTTGTTTTTGTTGGTGTTTGTTTTTGTTGGTGTTTGTTTTTGTTGGTGTTTGTTTTTGTTGGTGTTTGTTTTTGTTGGTGTTTGTTTTTGTTGGTGTTTGTTTTTGTTGGTGTTTGTTTTTGTTGGTGTTTGTTTTGTTGGTGTTTGTTTTTGTTGGTGTTTGTTTTTGTTGGTGTTTGTTTTTGTTGGTGTTTGTTTTTGTTGGTGTTTGTTTTTGTTGGTGTTTGTTTTGGTGGTGTTTGTTTTGGTGGTGTTTGTTTTGTTGGTGTTTGTTTTTGTTGGTGTTTGTTTTTGTTGGTGTTTGTTTTTGTTGGTGTTTGTTTTGTTGGTGTCTTTTTTGTTTTTTTGTTGGTGTTTGTTTTGGGGTTTTTTTTGTTTAATTTTAATTTTTTTGTGTTTTTTTTAAATAAATGGCCCCAAGTTAAAATGCTTGAGTCTGTTCAGGGTTGTCACTGAATACCTAGAGAAGCACACATCGCTCCGTACTCGTCGGTTGGAATACCTTCTCAATCGTCATCGATCTTTTCTGTTCTCATTTAGGAAAGGACAAAATCATTTTTGTTACCAAAGAAGATCATGACACGCCAAGCAGTGCGGAGCTGATAGCAGACGATCCCAACGATCCCTATGAAGATCACGGTGAGTGAGTCCAGAGCGCGGCGCGGGTGTGTGTGTTCTGTCCGATACGTCTGTCTGAAGGTTCTCGTTTAGATCCGTGGTCTCCAAACAGCGGCTCGAGGGTCAGATGTGGCCCTTTGCTTGCCCTTATTCAGCGTTTGGGGCGCTATTCCTCCCACTGACATCAATGATGGGACACTATTCCTCCCACTGACACCAATGATGGGGCACTATTCCTCCCACTGACATCAATGATGGGGCACTATTCCTCCCACTGACACCAATGATGGGGCACTATTCTTCCCACTGACACCAATGATGGGGCACTATTCCTCCCACTGACACCAATGATGGGGCACTATTCCTCCCACTGACACCAATGATGGGGCACTATTCCTCCCACTGACACCAATGATGGGGCACTATTCCTCCCACTGACACCAATGATGGGGCACTATTCCTCCCACTGACACCAATGATGGGGCACTATTCCTCCCCCTGACACCAATGATGGGGCACTATTCCTCCCACTGACACCAATGATGGGGCACTATTCCTCCCACTGACACCAATGATGGGGCACTATTCCTCCCCCTGACACCAATGATGGGGCACTATTCCTCCCACTGACACCAATGATGGGGCACTATTCCTCCCACTAATACCAATGATGGGGCACTATTCCTCCCCCTGACACCAATGATGGGACACTATTCCTCCCGCTGACACCAATGATGGGGCACTATTCCTCCCCCTGACACCAATGATGGGGCACTATTCCTCCCACTGACACCAATGATGGGGCGCTGTTCCTCCCACTGACACCAATGGTGGGGCGCTGTTCCTGCCACTGACACCAATGGTGGGGCGCTGTTCCTGCCACTGGCACCAGGGATGGGGCGCTGTTCCTGCCACTGGCACCAGGGATGGGGCGCTGTTCCTGCCACTGACACCAATGGTGGGGCGCTGTTCCTGCCACTGGCACCAGGGATGGGGCGCTGTTCCTGCCACTGGCACCAGGGATGGGGCGCTGTTCCTGCCACTGGCACCAGGGATGGGGCACTGTTCCTGCCACTGACACCAATGGTGGGGCGCTGTTCCTGCCACTGGCACCAGGGATGGGGCACTGTTCCTGCCACTGGCACCAGGGATGGGGCGCTGTTCCTGCCACTGGCACCAAGGATGGGACATTTGTGTCAGTGTGAGGTATAGTGCTCCATTTCTACTGTCAGTGGTGCCAAAAAACACATCCCCTGCATCCCTTTTAAATGTGCATGCTTAAGCAACTGCCAATTGTACAGCTAAAGTCTGCGCCAACAAGCGACCAGCCGGAGAGAGAATGCACATCTAATGGGATGCAGGGGATGTGTTCTTTCATACAAGGAGGCAGGGTGCTGTGGAATTTATAGGAACCCGCCAGCTTTTCCCACCAAACCAGCAGACTGATGCAATGATGTCCCTGGATCTCAAGAGGTTTCTTTTTAAAAAAAAAAAATTGATACGTCTGAACTATTGTGATTTCATGTTGAAAGGCGAGAACAGGGGAAAGTATCCTGTGTTGTGTATTACTCTTCAGCTTGGACTCTTCCAGTGATTTGGTGCGATTTAGTCTGTTATTTTTACAGCCATTTCCTTCACGCTTGGTCCACCATGTTGCTCGTAACACCTCTGCAGCTGAGCGCCCTTCAGATATGTGTGCAGCGCGGTACTGCTTGCGCTGGTTCTGGAACGATCCCTTTGAGACTGCGTCTGCTTGCTCTCTATAAATACAGTCCAGGAATACTTTCATTTTATATTTTGTTCGCTCTGCTTTTTTTTTTTTTTTTTTGGATCGTGAAGATCGTTGTGTTTTAGACATTTTCATGTCAGTTCCCTGCCTTTGTCCCCAGGGGGCAGCATTAACACACTTTTTTTTTTTTTTTTCCTCCATCGCACACAAAGTCCAGGGGGTGTCGCGGAACGCAGATCTCAGACTTCGGCATTGGCGGCGGATTCTTATGAATTCACCGATCGCTTCTGCCCTCGGACTCAGAGTGGTCTGCCTGTAAGAATTCGGTCCAGTACAGGGGGGTTAAACTTGCAATGGACACCGATCCAAAAAAAACAGATTATCCCAGCATGCCGAGTCAGCGATGTCTCTTTGCGTGTCCTGGTATGGGAAGCACGTACACGCGGATTATCTGTACGTGTTCATTAAAGGGGGAGGAGCTACGGCACAGGATGTTTTGGCCTTGGATTGTACAGTTCCTTAAATCAATCCAATCAAACGCCGGCAGACAATCGCGCA